>NW_021680579.1:167900-193668 GCF_001412515.2 Diachasma alloeum
CTGGTGTTATTTCTTGAATTACTGGTGTAAGGGCTGGAAGTGCTGGTCTTGGTCGTCTGGTAGATATTGTAGGTATTATGATGGTTGGCATCTCTATGTCCTCTAGTTGCTTGTCCCTGGATTTCTCGTTGGTGGTTTTTGAGTTTGCTGGTTTTCTTTCGGGCTTATTGTTTTTCTTGCAACAACAGTAACTCATGCAGGAGAGGATGTTGGTACCCTTTTTGTAAGTTATTATTCCTCCTATTATTGTTGCGATGGAGAGTATTCCGGTAATTCCACAGCTCGTGGCTGTAAAAATTTGGTGACCATATTCCTCTTGATGATGGAGGCCAATCTTCTCTGCAGTCTCGATAGTCTCTTGCATGGATTCGTCAAAGGTATTAGAGCTGCTCGCATCTGGGGTAAAATGGTGCTCAACATGGGGTAAGAGTTCAATCCTTTGGAGAGGATCGTTCAATATAGGAGCCATCTCTGAGATGTTCATTGTCTTAAGTAACCAATGAATCATTGGTAATTGAGATTCTATCAGTCCTGTGCCTTCCAGTATAGTGGTTCTTGTTTCTGCAGAACAATTCGGATTCAGGTGGAAGATTCCTGTCCCGTTGATGGTGATGGGAGCGAGTTCTTGTCCCTGGCAGGTTATTTCCAACTTTTCTGGTACAATGGTTGAGTACAGCCAACCTGAGCTGCTCGTGAGTTTGATCCATTGAGTATCGAGGTTGTTACTTAGGCGTATATTACAATTTTTATACGCCTCTGCGGTCGGTGCGAGGTCAGGATTGGTGAGTAGGTGATGTTCACAAATAGGTGTTGCCCCTGATTTCCTCATTGGTTTTCCCCTTGGGCAGGCTAGGCAATTTTCTAGAGGGATACACGATTTCAGGTAGTTCTCATTCACCAGGGCAAATCTTGTGTTAAATTTGGAGGTCATGATGTACTCTTCTTCTGGTTGAATGTAGGCAGCTACCGTTCGATTCCTTAGTACCGTTTGGGGTACTTTACATGGTATCATTTTGAACAGATCGAAGTAGTCTCTAGTTAATAGTGGAATATTCACTATAACAAGGAACTTCCCTTTGTTATAACCGGTTTCTATTTTACTGATTTGTGAAATGAGATTGATATCTAACTTATTTTGACTGATGGGGAAAATGCTGTCTCCAGCGACTTTTCCTATTTCTGTAGCGGTGGCTTTTATTTGTTCGTTGTTGATGAGCATTGGGTTGAGTTTTCCATGTTTGGCATCTTTTATTGATTGTGCCACCTTATGGACTATTCCAAGGTATGTTCGGGCACTGAACTCTACTTCTGCGCCAATTTGGGTAAGGTGTTGTACGTACTCTAATCCGTTGAAGTGATCAATCATATTGTTGGATTTGTTGGTTAGCATCTCGAGTTGTTCTTCTGCTCGTCTCATTTTCTGTACATTTTTAATATTGATTTCTTTCATAGTGTTGATTTCTGCTTGGATTAGGTGTGTGGAATTCCCTATCAGGTGCGTGATTTGGCGTTGGTCTTGGTATAATTTATCGATTTCTTTGGTGAGGTGTTCATGGTCGTTGTAATCCATGGTGCCGAATACGTCTCTGGCAAGGGTTCCTATGAACCCCAGTAGGGGTGATCGGGATCGTCTTGGTTGGGATCGAGGTTCTTTCGAGGTGGACAGCAGAATCTGTTGGCCATGTTCTTGGATATGTTTCAGTTCCTTCACGAACCCATCCATTCTATCGAAACCCAATGCCTGATGGCAGACTTTATGTGGTCGGATCTTCACGCATTCTTGGAAATGTTTTTCTAGCATTTGTTGTCCGGGAAGTGGTTGCCCTGCTAGGTTCTGTACATCAACCGTCATCATCAGCCTCCAATTCCGATTTATTCCTCTTATTTGGTCGATTTTTTCATAATATAGCCCGGGGTTGTGTGGGAGAGCCTCTAGTTGATGGATTTGATCTGGTGATACCGTTCTTACGGTTGCCCATATTGACGCCCAGATGAGAAGCAGCTTCCAGCAGTTTTTCATGCTGTGATTCTTGGCTAGGTAGAAAAACATATCGGTAATTGTATTAATGTTATCAACTCTACTGTTACGGGGGAATGTTTATATTAGATGGCTTTGGTTTTTGTTTAGGTTGCAGAATAGATTTTTGACCCAATTTTAGCCAATTCATCGGCTTTTTCATTTCCGTGGACCCCTTGGTGCCCAGGAGTGTATTCNTTCCCCTTGGGCAGGCTAGGCAATTTTCTAGAGGGATACACGATTTCAGGTAGTTCTCATTCACCAGGGCAAATCTTGTGTTAAATTTGGAGGTCATGATGTACTCTTCTTCTGGTTGAATGTAGGCAGCTACCGTTCGATTCCTTAGTACCGTTTGGGGTACTTTACATGGTATCATTTTGAACAGATCGAAGTAGTCTCTAGTTAATAGTGGAATATTCACTATAACAAGGAACTTCCCTTTGTTATAACCGGTTTCTATTTTACTGATTTGTGAAATGAGATTGATATCTAACTTATTTTGACTGATGGGGAAAATGCTGTCTCCAGCGACTTTTCCTATTTCTGTAGCGGTGGCTTTTATTTGTTCGTTGTTGATGAGCATTGGGTTGAGTTTTCCATGTTTGGCATCTTTTATTGATTGTGCCACCTTATGGACTATTCCAAGGTATGTTCGGGCACTGAACTCTACTTCTGCGCCAATTTGGGTAAGGTGTTGTACGTACTCTAATCCGTTGAAGTGATCAATCATATTGTTGGATTTGTTGGTTAGCATCTCGAGTTGTTCTTCTGCTCGTCTCATTTTCTGTACATTTTTAATATTGATTTCTTTCATAGTGTTGATTTCTGCTTGGATTAGGTGTGTGGAATTCCCTATCAGGTGCGTGATTTGGCGTTGGTCTTGGTATAATTTATCGATTTCTTTGGTGAGGTGTTCATGGTCGTTGTAATCCATGGTGCCGAATACGTCTCTGGCAAGGGTTCCTATGAACCCCAGTAGGGGTGATCGGGATCGTCTTGGTTGGGATCGAGGTTCTTTCGAGGTAGACAGCAGAATCTGTTGGCCATGTTCTTGGATATGTTTCAGTTCCATCACGAACCCATCCATTCTATCGAAACCCAATGCCTGATGGCAGACTTTATGTGGTCGGATCTTCACGCATTCTTGGAAATGTTTTTCTAGCATTTGTTGTCCGGGAAGTGGTTGCCCTGCTAGGTTCTGTACATCAACCGTCATCATCAGCCTCCAATTCCGATTTATTCCTCTTATTTGGTCGATTTTTTCATAATATAGCCCGGGGTTGTGTGGGAGAGCCTCTAGTTGATGGATTTGATCTGGTGATACCGTTCTTACGGTTGCCCATATTGACGCCCAGATGAGAAGCAGCTTCCAGCAGTTTTTCATGCTGTGATTCTTGGCTAGGTAGAAAAACATATCGGTAATTGTATTAATGTTATCAACTCTACTGTTACGGGGGAATGTTTATATTAGATGGCTTTGGTTTTTGTTTAGGTTGCAGAATAGATTTTTGACCCAATTTTAGCCAATTCATCGGCTTTTTCATTTCCGTGGACCCCTTGGTGCCCAGGAGTGTATTCAAATTTGACCTCTAATTGATGCATGAGTGTGTCGAGCTCTTTTAATAGTTTTTGATTCACGACAGGTTTGGCTTTGGCATTCAGCCATCCATTTCCTTTCCACTTAGGTAGGTGTTCAGTCATGCAGCTGATTAGGTATTTCGAATCGGTAAAGATTTTGACTCGTCTTATGTCATGTCGGAGGCACAATTTGCAGGCTTCTATTGCAGCAGCAGTTTCTGCGGTGATGTTGGTGGTGCGTTCCGCTACAAGGGTCTTGTGGGTGTTCAAAGGGTGTTTCTCTTCGAACCACACTCCTATTCCTCCTATGGCGTTGGTGGTGCCATTGTGGGAGCATGATCCATCTACGTAGACGTGGGTCCAATTGCTATTTGGATTTGGTTGACTGGATTCTGCCATTCCTCTGTAATAAGACATCGGAGAGGAAATAATTTTTTTTTTTTTGTTTTCTTCGCAGGGTTTTAGTTTATTTGGGTGTTTCATGAACCGGTGACCGTCTTCATTCTCCAGGTAGACATTTCCTTTTGCAGTGATGTCTACAATCTCGTAGGGTCCAGTATATGCTTGATCTAGTTTCCCTATCTCAGGTTCTTTTTCAACATAGACGAATTGACCAATTTTTAATTTCAGAGGTCTCGAGGTTTGATCATATATCCTCTTGGAATTTAATTTGGCTTCCTAGAGTTGTTGAAACGCAATCTCATGTATTTTGTCGAGTTTTGTGATCAACTCGATGATGTAATCTGAATATGTTTGTATTTCGCTGCGTCCTTCGTTGAAGTTGGAAGGGATTCTGGCTGGTTTCCCATAGAGTAATTCAAATGGAGTGAAGTTTGTTGCACTATGGATCGTGGTATTGTATGATAACATAGCGAACGGAAGGAGGTCGTCCCACTGATTGAACTCATCTGTGTATGCCTTGAGATATTCGGCAAGCACATGGTGGCTCCTTTCCAAGGCTCCATTGGATTGTGGTCTGTATCCGGAGGTAGTGAGGTGATGAAACCGTAAGAGTTTACTTAACTGGGCGAAGAGTTTACTTAGAAAGCTCGTTCCTTTGTCGGATAGAATTATTTTCGGGCATCCAAACTGAGCAACATATTTCGTAGCTAGTGCATGAGCGATGGTATGAGCTTTGATATCCCGAAGTGGAACAGCGACACAGTGCTTCGAGAAATTATCTTGGATTGTGAGAATGTGGCTATTCCCCTTTGATGTTGTTGGAAGAGGGCCCACAGTGTCAATCGAGATTCTTTCAAAACATTCGCTGGGGGTTTCCGTTATCAGCATAGGTTGTCGAAATTTCACCCTTCGGATTTTCTCTAGTTGACAGGTTCTGCATTATTTTATGAACCTTTCGACCTCTTGTTTCATCCTTGGCCAGTAGAATCGCTCTCGAATTCTGTTGAATGTCTTGACTATCCCTTTATGACCTGCCGGTAAGGTTTCGTGGCAATCTTTGATTATTTCAGGTCTCCGTGCTTCTGGGGGCATTCTGACGGTTCCATGACACAAAGTGATGGTGATTGGTTCCTCTTGGAATTCTTTTTCCAGAAAAAAACGAATTCTCAGATCTTCATCGATTTCATCTCCCTGGTTCAGCATCTTTATTTCATTGATTTGATATTTCATCAAGGCTTCTCTCAGGTTTTTCAAACACGTTTTGAGATTTTTATTTTTAACTCTCTCAAAATGCCACTGTTTCACAATAAGGGTGTGTTACGTACCCTGTACGTGGGTCATACGATGTACGCAACTGTTTCAATTTTGTTTTTCTTTATATTCTTTCAACCGAAGAATATTCCCATATGTTACCTCGAATTATTTATCGCTACAGTATCGTTAATGTCACAATCTGGTATGACAAATGTGAAGAGTTAATTAAACTTCGGTTATCAAGAGCATCACAATAAGTGGCCTAATAGAGAGTTAAAAGGGTAATTCATACTAATGAGTTGGAGCACTTTAGGATTGATACAAAGACTATGGACAACTGTCGCCAGGTAAAAAACTAGGAGGAACAGCCAAGGTGGCACGCGCCTATTCCAACTGCTTGGAAAAACCTGACATCTGACCCTGTGGATAACTTGCGGCTAGGCCATAAACATAAGATAACCATCAACAGAAATTTTACCATAATGGGCTTTTGCACTCAAATTAATAGCCAGGCTAGTGTTGTGGTAATTATTCCCATGGAAACGTGGAAAAGCCGAAAACCCACCCAAAAGGGCTACCGGTGACATAGAAGTGGAAATTGGGGCGGAGTTGTGACCAATCATCGAATTGTCTAGTCAAATCGGACAATTAAGAAGCTTTTGGTTGGATGCGCAGGCCTAATTAAGACAGGAGGCAGGACTCATAAGACAGCCCAAAACCTCAGGTTTTTACTATAAAAATGGCTGCAGGAGCCAGGGAGAGTTAGTTCGAAGCCGAGAACTCAGAACCAGGAGGTCCTAATTATCATCAGTGTCTTAAAACCACCCAGTACAAAGTAGTGCTCCCCAATTAACTTCAACTGAACGAGTCAACTACAAGAATCTCTGAGGCCAGAGTCGATAGCATCCGCTATCCCACCACCAATTCAGCGAGGACGACCAACTCCTAGGCCCTCTCCGGCCCTGTTGAGTGACTCGATTATCGACCGCCCACTCGCCACCCACCGAAGGTCATCACGCAGAGCCAAGCTGAGTCACGCGATTCAACTGAACCCCCGCTGAGCGTTAACTGAGCAATCCCTGTCCAACCCTTTCACCAACTGTAAGTGTCTATGTCCACAATTATCCAACTCATTTATTTCTCTCTTTTCCTGTTTTCCCTCCGACGGTTTTTACCCTGGGTTTTCGTGAAATTACTCCAATTACGAAATAAATAGTGCAATCGGTATAATTTGGTCAGTGTTTTCCTTTACGCGGAATATCGTTGTTGTATTTTAATACTTAATCCCGAACATCACGGTCCCACCTTAGATTTCACAAAAGAAGGTAATTATAACATCGTTAACCTCATCATCATCGAGACGACCAGTTCGTGACCAGTGACGGTCAGGTAAGAGCTGATAGGTAGATTTTCTCTCCCTCTCACTCCAATCTAAACCCGGTTGTCCGTAACAAGTGAACGTGAAGAATTTCCCACATTTGGTCACTATTATTTGACCTACTTGTGGTTTGAGTTTTCTGATGTGGTCCAGATTGATAAAATTTAAGTCCCTCAATAGTTTTGTGTTTTGCTTGGTTGGTTCCGCATCAGCAGCAAGAAAGTGCACTAGATTACCTCTAGTAAATGTTAGTCCACCTCTGGACTCTTGGATGTTAGATGCTGTTACGTAGGTATCATTACGAGGGATGCTGCTCATGTCTTCATATCTTGTGTCTTCTAACGTAGAATCTCGTTTCGGTTGGACCTTTTCTAGGTTACTTTGGACGGATGACGATGGCGTGACAGACAATGGTTTGGGTAGCTCTTCAGAGAAAGAGGAAACCTTGATGGGACCTTTTTCCACCCCCGTTGACTCATTTCCATCTTCAGAGAGTTATACTCGTAGAATTTTTCTAGGTTTCGTTCTATTCGTTCCATGTCCACTGGTAGACATGGTGTGGGATTTGATTCTTCGTCCTTTTCTTCTATTTGAGTTTCAGCTTCAATTATAGAAGGCGTTTCCTCGTTGGTCGAGTTTTGATCTGTGATGAATGCGTCATCCTCCAACTTTTCGTCCGTTGGGATTCCTTCAAGGGAAATTTCTAGTTGATTTTCTTTTCCTTGGTCTTCCATTTCGTCAGGTATTCCTGTTGGTTCATCCTGTAATGGTGGTTCTTTCGATCGTGAAAGTGTTGGAGTTGATTCTGGCATCTCCACGATCGAAGCGGTGGATGGTGTGGGGATCGTTTCTTCCATTGTCTCTGGTTTGTTCTCAATTATGGTGCTCCGAGTAGATGATGTGGGTTTTTTGCTGATTTTGGTTGTCGTTTCATAATCCCGATTCAATCTGTAGGAGATCGGTTGCCGGGTGCCAATGTTTGTTTCTGTTGCTCTTCTAGCCCGAATTCTGTCGGCAATTGAGATTCCCGCCGCTGGGATGGTGATAATTTTTGGGTCACTATTTATTCTAACCTTTCGATTAGGATTGGTGACGGTCCCTGGTGTCTTCACACTGGAATTTGGTACTGGTAAAGCAGGCATGCAGGTTGAGAACATGACGATTTCCTCATGTTCGTCTTGAAGAGGCTTTTGTACAAAGGCGTCTGCTGATTTCTCTTCTGTTTCTTGATTTCTACCTCAAACGTGAAATCGTTCAGGTACGTTTTCCACTTAACTTGCCTCGTAGTAGGGTTGCTGGAATCTCTCAGCCGGTTCAGGGCTAGGTTATTGGTAATAATGGTAAAGGGTACTCCATAGGTGTAGGGTGTGAACTGCGTTAAGGCGTAGACAGCGGCTAGGCAGTCCAATTCGACTGAAGTATATCTTGTTTCAGCATCTCGCAGTGTTCTCGATGCGTATAGGATCGGGTGTTCGTCTCCTTCATCATCTTTTTGGCTGAAGATGGCTCCAATGCCCTTTTGGGTACTGGAAATATGAACGATAAATGGTTCGTTCATGTGGGGGTGAAACAGTAGAGAGCCCTCGGTGATGGCTTCCTTGAGGGCTTTGAGTGATTGTTCTTGTTCTTTGTTCCATTTAAATCTCACATTTTAATTGAAGAGATCATTTAGAGGCTGTGCAATTTCCGCGTAGTCCTTCACGAATCGTCGATAGTAGTTACTGAAGCCTAAGAATCTCTTTATTCCCTGTTGGCTTGTGGGAAGGGGCATCTCTGTTAATGCCTTTATCTTTGCTGGATCGGGATGGATACCTTGGTCATCGATTATGTGTCCCAGATAGGCTACCTCCATCATGAAAAATTTGCATTTATCAGGCTGGAGAGTAAGTCCGTTTTTCCGCAGGCAGTTGAAGAATTTCCGGAGACGGGTGACGTATTCACCCAGTGTTCTGGAGTGAACAACTACGTCATCTAGGTAGACGTTGAGTTCTGTCCCTTTCAAGCCGGTTAGGGTCTGATCCATCATCCGCTGGAAGATTGGGGGTCAATTTTGCAATCCAAAAGGCATCCTCATGTACTCATAGTCTCCGCTCGGGACGGTAAAGATAGTTTTTTCAGCGTCTGTTTCATCCATCGCGATTTGGTGAAATCCACTGGCTAGGTCGAACACACTGAAGTACTTAGCTCCGCCTAGTTGTGAAAGAATTTCCGATATGTTGGGTAACGGATAGGAATCTCCGATCGTTTTCTGATTTAGATGTCGAAAATCGATCACCATTCTCCATCGCTTCTTTCCCTTGCGGTCGGTTTTCTTTTGCACAATCCAGAGGGGTGAGTTGTATGGTGATTCTGAGAGACTGATGATTTCTTGTTCCAGCAGGTTATCTATTTGTCGATTTATCCCCTCCTGATGTTGAGGAGGGTACTTGTATTGCCGCGTATGGACAGGTTTATCATCGATGGTTCTGATCTTGCACTGAAAATTCTTAGCTTTGCCAAGCTTGTCTCCCGGAAGGTGGTATATGTCATTGAACTCTTTTACTAGTTCAAGCATCTCTTTGCGTTCGAAGGGTTTAAGCTCCTGATCGGGTAGAGCCTCTATTACGTGCGATGTGCGAGGTGACAGATCTATATTTTCCTCTGGGGCAATTCCCATATTGCACCAGGCGAAGGTTTCTTGAGTTTCTCCTAATATTTCGATTCTTTCTAGGAGTTCATCGATTTCCTCTACTATTTGGGGTGGTATATGGAGGTGAACTGGTTCCTCGGTGGTGTTGATAGTGAAGAGATAGCCTTTCCCCTCTCTTATGCTGACCACACACTCCCCTAGATAGACGCCTGGTTTTGTAGATATCTTCGGTAGATACCCGACCAACATGTCGGTATACTTGATAGGGATTTCGATGGCCATTCTTGCTCTTAGAGGGATGACGGTTGACCCATGGGATTTCTCGTAGTTATACCAATTCACCGGCAGGTTAGGCCTCTTGAGAGTGGTGATATTCCGTTGCTGGTACCGTATGTCCACCTTTTCTTGAATTAGGAATTCGAACCCAAATAACCCGCTTCCCTCGACAGGTAGTTTATGATCTACGATGTGGAATGGTACGAGAGAGCGAAAGATTTTTAGGTTGACTAAACCGCATGTTGGCAATGCATTTTCCGTTACTCCGAGTAGATAGGGTATCTTTGGAGGTTCAATTCTTACGGGTTTGATGACTCTCCTCTGAATAAAATTGATATCAGCGGTATCGATGATAAATCGATGTCGGTTTCCAATGAGGTTCTTCACCTTCAAGTTTATACTTGTGCTGCCCCCGCTAAGTGCAATGTGGCAAGGTTTTCCTCTCCTTGGACAATTGGCGAGGCAGAAATGTATAGGTTTCAATGGGGCGATATTGAAACTAATGTTGTTTGTGTTGAAGGAGATGTTGAAGAGCTTTCAACTCATTCAACATTTCATCCTCGATGATGGCTCCATATCCGTCTGGCTGGTGAGGAATCACGTGGAATTTTATTTGAACTTCAAGATGCACTGCGAGGCAAACTACTCCGAGGGAGTTCAGGACGTGATTGGACAACCCAACGATTCTGATTGTTTCTGTGGTATCGATGAGGGCCTTTTCCACCAATGACTGGAACGATATCAGGTTTATGGAGGCTCCGGTGTCGATTAATGCATTCACACCTGGGGAGATGACAATTGGTCCTCGAAAGATGATCTGAGGACCCCGGGTAACTCTACACAGTATGGGTTTTACTGTCTGGGATGCATGCTCGACATTATGTGGAGTGAGTTCTGGTTTTGGCCGTTCATCATCGCACTCAATTGGCGAGTAACAATCTCGTTTAAAGTCTCCTTTGGAATGGTTCCAACTGTGGATGGGCTGGTTCTGTTCTGCTGAGTTCTCGTAAGACTCCGCAGGATATTTCTCCCTTCTCGTTCCCTTGAGGGAGACCTAGAGAGTGGTCTGGAGTCTGACGATGGACGATTCTGAGTCTGCAGGTTATTCAAACTCATCGCAAGGTGTTGGAGTGAGGCTGTGGTCTACTGCAGCATACTTTTGATCTCGTCCATATCAGAAGGGTTCTGTTTAGGTTTGGATGGGGCTGCATGAGGACGTTGGTTGGCTGCCAAGATGTTAGAGAGAGCTAGAATCTGATCCGTGGTAGGGTTTTCCGCATTTTCCATTGGTTCCTCATAGTCAGATTCATCCTCGTCATTTGGAGTTTGACCGTAGGCGATGACGGAGTTGAAGCTGCGCGAAAGGGGGTCACCAGGATGAGCTGTGTGTCCTGGTATAGATGGAGGTGGCCCCAGTGCTCGAGGTGGTGTTTGTCTGTATCCGTTGCCTTGCCTGTTTCGGTTGGATGGCAGATATTCATTTAGGAGGGCAGTGACTAGGTCTCGTGAAGGGTCTTGATATCTTGTATTTGACTGATTATATGGCTGACTGTACGACTGTAATGACGTGTTCCGACATTGGAATCTGAGTGAGCACCGGAGTTAGCGTCGTCGGTGCCGACACTTCTTGTTTGGACGTGCGAGAGACCTGTCGTGTGCACTTAAATTCTCTTGGGAAAACTGTGGCCTGCTGGCATAAGTTGTTGGAAGGATTTGACGAGATTCGAGGATCAGACTGGCAAGGATCGACCTCATCCCAGCCTCCGAGGTTCCGGTTATAGAGGAGGATCACGGTGAGCGGGGAAGAACTTCCGGACGAATATTTTGCCGTTATATTAGTGGCAAGGATTTGAAATTGTATCGCGGTTTGTTTTTGTCGACGCTTAGCGTCGGGCGATTTGACGCCATTTTACTGTCGAGTCATTTATCCAGACGATTTCTTTCCGTCTGTTCGCCCGAGTATAGCCTCTCGTGGCTGATAAATTATTTGGCCTTCGGATTGATGTTTTCTTTAAAATAATTCGATGAGTTGATATTTCGAAGTAGTTATTTTGTCGAGCGAATTCAGTGATACTTTAGGCTAGTTTTTTACTCTCGTTTCACCTAGCTAGTTGTCGACAGTTGGATGTGGATCTTTCGACAGCTAGCTGCAACTCTGAAATTTTGTATTTAGAATGATACTTTCCGATATTTGAGATCTCGAGTTGATTATTTCATTTTATTTCGACATCGAATTTAATTCTTGGAGAACAGAACTGGGGTTGTAGCATCAATCTCGACGCTCGAGTTGTTGTTGTCGCGTGACCTTGTGTATGGTTACGAGTATTATCGTTATTATTCGTCTCTCGAGACAATCCCAGTTCTCGTGTACCGGAATTCGGATTCTTCTATTTATTTCGCCTATCATCGAAATTATTTCCTCGCTGTAACTATCGACATATTCAAACCGTACTGGTTATTTTCTTTCCTCTGATATCTATATGTTGACTTCAATTTATCTTGATTAATTATGACTTTCTGTTTTCTTTTAACTTGACTAGTATTTTAATTCTTGACAAATTACCGTTAAGGAAATTGTGATGTTTCGAGTCTTTAGCTTTGTGATTCGTAACTCGTTGTGATATAGTATCGAGATTTGAGAGAAAGATTTTAGAGATTAGAAAGGATTTCCAATTGAATAAACTCTACTCATTTCCCCTGATTTCGGATTCTTGGTAATTTCTGTAAATTAGGCAAAAGAAACCCAGTCATTTCAGGATTCGTGAAGGACGGCATTTTGTGGCATTTTGTGAACCCAGCCGCCGACGCGGTTGTTCTGAGCTGTTGGCAGCTGTTTTTCATTGGTTTATTTTGGGGATTTCGGGTTTCGGTTTTTGTGCGTTTTGAGAGAAAACGTACTGGCGCTCAACTTTTGGTTTTAAGATTTGGTCGCCGAGGGCTGCGTATTTTCGTACCGTTCCGCAGAGGTGCGAAATACTTCACAATGGCCAGAGTGATAACAAAACCTCGAACAACAAAAAAGTGTAATTTTTTCTTATACTACGATTTCGAGGCCCGACAAGATGACGACTTGATGAAAAATTATTGTTCGACTAGGGAAAAAATACACATTCCAGATCTTTGTATTGCACAGATCATGTGTAAGTGCTGTTGTGATACACAGATGGATGAATGTACCATTTGCGAAAAGAGGGAGCAACTTTTTACTGAAGAATCCGGTAGTGTTATAGAACAATTTTTGGCATATGTGGAACGACTTTCAGTATAAAAAAATGTTTTAAACCTCATATGCATAGCTCATAATTTACGAAGTTATGATGCACAATTCGTCTTGCAATATGCACTACAGTATGAGTTTGTGCCACGCATACATCCTATCCTCAACGGCACTAAAATTATTGCGCTCCGGATTGGAGAAAAAATTCCTTTTATTGATGGTTTAACATTTTCCACATGCCGCTTTCAGCTCTTCCCAAAACATTTGGAATACCCAATCTCTTGAAAGGTAAATTCCCACACCTTTTCAATACTCGTGGGAATTGGAATTATGTAGGTGATTTACCAGTAAAAGAGAATTGGTCACCCCAAACAATGAAAAAGAAGGAACGTGAAGAGTTTGACAAATGCTATGAGGAAGAACTGACGGCCAAGAAAGTATACAATTTTAGAGAAGAACTTATCAAGTATTGCAGGGATGATGTAGCGATTTTACGAGAGGCGTGTACTGCGTTTAGGAATATAAATAAAAGTATTTCTGGTATTTGCCCGTTTTCCGAATGCACGACGTTGGCTTCACTCTTCATGCGAAGATACAGTCGGTATCATCCCGCACGGAGGGTATCGTTTTTGTAGAAACCAATCGAAAGGGGCGATTGAGTGACTCATGTGGGTAGAACATACGAGGAATATTGACATTACTCATGCTGGCAAAGCTCGTGAATTCAAAATATGGAATTTTGAATCTCTTCAAAAACGGTATGAGTGAACACTCGCTATCAATTTATTAATCTGGCGTCTTGGCTACACACTCGAAGAAATGTGGGAGTGTCAGTTTAATGATTTGAAACGCGATAATCCTGGGTTCCATGACTTTGCGGAGCGCGATGAAATATGCGTGCGCATTACATTAAACCCTCGAGAAGTATTTTTCGGCGGGAGAACAGGGAATATAGTTTCTCATTACGATTGTAAACCTGGCAAAAAAATTAATTATTATGATGTCTGTTCCTCATATCTTTTTGTTTGTAAAACGGGCGGTTTCCTTGTAGGACATCCTTATGTCATTATCGGGGTATCAGAAATTGAAAAAATCTGTGGTCCTGATAATCTTATCTGCAATGTTGAAAGTCTAATTAAATACATAATTTTACCCGCAGCTGAACTTTTTCATCCTGTTCTTCCAATGAAAGCAAACAGTAAACTCATGTTTTCGTTCCGTAGAAAATGTTGTCAAGAGATAAATAATGGTGAATGCACATACAGTGATTCTGATTGCACTCTTACCGGATCATGGGTATCATGCGAACTGAAAAAGGCTGTATCACTAGGTTATTAAATTATTGCAATAAATGAAATTTGGATGCATAAAACAACGCAGTATAATCAAAATACAGACAAGGGAGGGATTTTTGCGCGTTTCATCTATAAATTCATAGAAATGAAGACTTATGCGAGTGGGTGGCCAAAATCGTGTGATACTCTTGAATTGAGAGCCGCGTATATCCAGGAAATTCATGATAAAACAGGTATTCAACTCGACCCGCAAACAATAGAATTTGACGTAGGTAAACGGGCAGTCACAAAACTTATGCTCAATTCACTGTGCGGAAAATTTGCTCCACGACAAAATTTAGGAAAAACAGAAGTCGTAAAAATTTATGAAGCGCTACACTCATTCCTCTTTGACCCTCGGAAGGAAGTCACGGGCTGTGTTTTCTTAAACGACCAATAGGGAAATCCATTAGATAAGATGGATCTCAATTGGCGATTTGTCGAAGAGGATTATGAAGTGTCAGCAAGGGGTAATGTCGTAATTGCTGCTTATGTGACTGCCCAAGCAAGGTTAGAATTGTATAAATATTTAGAGATGTTATGTCAGCGAGTATTATACTATGATACCGACTCTGTTCTTTTCGTCACCAGGAAGGGTGACTCTAACCCCCCTTCAGTCAATGCGCTCGGCGAAATGACCGACGAACTGGCCTGCTACGGGACTGGGAGCTACATCACTTCGTTCCTATGAGGCAGGCCCAAGTTTTATAGTTATATCGGTGTAACACCTTAAGGGACAGAATTTGAATGCTGTAAGATAAAGGGTATAAAAATTGACTCTCGAACATTAAAAAAAGTCAATTATCGAGCTATGCGTAGAATTCTTGTAGACAACGAAGATCCGTTTAGAGTCAATACAACAGGTATACGTAGATCAGCGCATCATCAGGTAGTCACTCGTCCTGAGGAGAAAATAGTCAGAGTCACTGCAGCGAAACGTAAACGGGTCGGTAGTTCATCGGTGTCTTATGGGTATCGGCCAGTAAAACGTACACGCATTATGTGATAAGGTTGTAAAATAATAAAATAGAATAATAGTGAAATAATAATAATTTTGTACATATAAAAAAGTTTTGTAAATAAAATTTGGATATAGTTGATATAAAAGTATGTCTTGTAAATAAACTTTGTATATAATTGATATGAAAGGATTTATTTGAATGCCCCATTCCTACCCTTTCAGTTGATATCATGGATCCACGTTGGAAACATCCGTTCACAGTTATTGTGTGTGGACCCACCGGTTGTGGGAAGACGGTGTTTGTCAAACGTTTTTTGCGTGAAATTGATGGAATTCCAAAGTTATTTTCTATTATACAGCGTGGCAGCCAAGTTATAATGATTACGATAAAAACTTTGTAGAATTTTGTGAAAGACTACCTGCTTCGTCCAATTTTTCATATGATAATAATGCTAAACTCGTTATTGTGGACAACCTTATGCGCGAATCTTCAAATAGCGGGGGTTCTGTTGTCGTTCTTTTTACAAAATGGAATCATCATAAAAATTTAAGCGTTATTTAAGCGTTTATTTATTTGGAAAGGCCAGAAAGACATTTCTCTCAATAGTAATTATATTATACTGTTCAAAAATCCACGTGATCGAGCTCAGGTTGCTCATGTAGCTCGACAAGTTTACCCTAAAAATCCCAAGTTTTTACAAGAAGCATATTTTGATGCTGCATCGAAACCATACGGTTATTTATTGTTAGACTTGAACCAATCCACTCCTGATAACTGTAGATTTCGTACTAATGTGTTTCCTACGGATTCTCACAAAATTGTATATGTCCCCCGTTCAATGCATGATGTAAAAATACACACCTCAGATCTGAATGTTCCAGTGATGCGTGTGTGATGGCGAGGTCAACAGATAAAGCTGCTCGTCACCTGATTGGCAAGAAAAACGCAATTTTGTTACAAGCTATCTGCGAGGCCCCACCTGCGCAACGTCGTGTTTTGATTAAGTCAACCGATCTCAAACTCATCAAGTATATATGCGAGTCTGCACTGAATATTTTACACAGAAACGTTCCTCTCAAGAGTGGGGAGAAGAAAAAATTGTCTAAACATAAATCTTTTCTTCGTAAATTGGGAAAATTAGATAAAAGTTTAAAACAGAAGAAGAAAATTGTTGTGAACCAAAAAGGAGGTAGTTTTTTACCATTGATTCTCGGTCCTGTCATTAGCGCACGGGTGTGCCGAAACTATTTTAATATGGAATATACACGAAAAATGGTACTCGTACCTCAAGACAATTTCGATAAAATTTACCAACAAGGGCAGAGTATGTATAAGAACCACGATTGACGGATCCGCAAACAGTGCAAACACCTGGAGATGTAGCGTCACGATTAGATACTAAAATGGCTCATATATTGAAATCTTCGATGGGTAAAAATGCAGCTGAAAAGTGGAAATTATGTCAGGACGTATTGAGACGGTACTTATTTTACACAGGTAAAAAGGAGGGTGAGGAAAAGGAAGATCCCAATACCCCGCCAACACAATTACATCCGTAAGATAATGATTCTATCATATCAGCCGTACCAAAAAAGTATCGAAAACAAGCTAACACATTACTTAAACATATTCACGAATCTGCGGGGCAAGGGAGTTTGAGGTGGGATGCGTCAGGTATTGTCCAACTGGACGGTGTCCGTATACCTGGGTCAAATATTGTTGAGTTGGTGAATGACTCGCTGAGGCATCGCCAGACAATAAAAGCAACAGGAAGAGAATTATTTGCTGCTTTCTTACGGGATATCCATACACCAAAAGAGTTTATTGGCAACAAAAGTTTCTGGACAATACGCTCATCAGCGGCCACATCTACGCCGACACAGGATGAACAATTAGACTCCCCAAATAACTATTTAACGCCTAAGACATCACAAAGTGGTAAAAGAATAGCATTCGGAGCTAATAATGACTCATGTAGTAATTCATCAATAAAAGCATGGAGCAGGTTAAGTTAGAGGATACTTATTACAAACCCGAAGATCCTGCTGGTTATTCGGGGGCCACCAGAATTATACAGTAGCATGAGAAAAAAATACCTCGCCGAGATATTGTTTAGTGGCTTAATGCGCAGAATGCTTATACTCTTCATAAGCCTATAAGGAGACGTTTTCCACGATCGCATTATAATGTAGATACGATAGATGATGTGTGGGAGGCAGATTTGACTGATTTGCAAAAATTTTAATGATATAATGACGATACAACGTACTTATTATCAGTTATTGACGTTGTTAGAAAATTTGCATGGGTAGAACCAATGGCCGATAAGACAGGGGTTGCTATTCGTGAAGCATTCAAACATGTTTTCGCCCAAGGACATGAGCCACGGCTCTTAAAAACAGATCGTGGAAAAGAGTTCCTCGCCAACACGGTACAAAAATTATTTAAAAAAAGAAAATATAGCATACCGTGTTGTGAGAAATCCTGATATTAAAGCGTGTAACGAGATTTTCTCATTACGGGTTGAAATCCCCCTAAAGAAATATATGAACTCTTAAATTACTAAAAGAGAGACGGGTAGTGACATCTAGAGACGGCTGAAGAAAGCCGCGACTAGATGGGAAGAACCACAGACCAATGAAAGACCAAAGGCATAGCGGTTATGGGTAAAACCGCAATCCCTGGAGGTCTGGAGGACGCTGTTACTCTCGCTATTTTAGAATTCGCCTAGCATGTGCTAGGGGAAATGGGGCCGACGTACAGGCTGTCCAACTGGGCGATTCTAAAGGCTATAATCGGAGTAGACTAGGGACCAGCGGCCAGGTGAAAGGACTGGTAACTCCGTGATCCCGTTGGGTTGATTGGTGGGGATAGGGTAACGGAATGACCTATCGTCGCCGAGATATCCAGACTAGGAGGCCCTAGTGAGATTCCGAGGAAGTCGCACGCGAGCGCTTCAACCGAGCGGTTGTAAAAATCTGTCATTGTACTGGAGTGGTGAATGGCTGACGAAGCCATGGTAAGGAGTTTTACTCCACGTAACCTGGTGCATAACTCTGGCGGCGAATATAAAGGGATGCCCCTGCATCTCCCGCGCGTAAATCTGAGTTATTTCGGAACTCGAAGTGATGACTTTGTCGTATCCGGCGTCATCTAGTCTCGGCGGAACGATTCGAGGCGTATGGGCCCGTGGGCCTGGAGTAGAGAAATCCTCCTGTCAGCCCGACCATACGCCGATAGTTTAGTACTACCCGGAGGCAGTGACGCGCGATGAACGAAGCGGTAACTGGTGGTTGAGAGTGTGGGTGGTCGTAGCGTGGGTAATGTAGTTCCACCCTGGCCAGATCAGCCTCTCAACGTCCCAGGCTCTGAGGAGTCCCGGCTGATACGTAGGCAACTCGGAAACTCTCCCGAGTAGAAATACTCGGGAAGAGAAAGCATGCTGGAGGAGTCGAAAGACCCTCCGCAAGAAAGATGAAGCTAATTCATTAGGGGAATTATGCCGCGAGACATAATCCACGGCTTGCAAAGGCCGTGGGGAGGTAGTGGTTATACTCCTGGTAGACCTCACCCACTCTACCGTATCACGCTGATGTTATTATAGCTGGGCAATCCATTGTCCAGCCGAGAAGTCCCCTGGGTAGACGAGTTAGTCTCAGCGGCCGGTTTCCGTCAAACCTCCCGTGAAAGTTCCGCTGGCGCCCAACATACGAGCGATAGAAACGGCAAAAAACTAGTTCGGACTTTTCCTGGGTGAACAACCCGGGAAAATATTCTTACAAGCTGCTATAGTGGAGCGTTACCACAGAACATTGAAGGAAAGAATGTGGCGATATTTACACACACATAATCTTACCGATACATTGATGTTTTGCAACAATTTGTGGATGCGTATAACAAGTCATATCATAACACAATTAAAATGACACCAGTGTCAGTGACACTTGCAAATGCGTACGAAGCAATAGAAAATATAAATAAATCTCATGAGCGTCAAGATAAAAAAATTTCTCAGCGTCTGCTTAAATATAGAGTGAATGATTACGTTGGTATCACTAAAACAAAAGAGGTCTTTAAGAAAGGATACGAGTCGAACTGGAGTGACGAGATTTTCAAAATTGTACATGCTCACCGGCGTCAATTACTACCAACATATGAGCTTGAAGATTTAGCTGGAGAAGAAATCGACGGTTTTTTCTATGAAGAAAAACTAGCGCTAGTGAACAAAGACCCCACTACCGAAGCATATGGGATAGAGAAAATATTGAAAAACAAAGGGAAAGGAAAAAACAAACAGGTGCTAGTAAAGTGGGTTGGCTATCCTGACAAATTCAATTCATGGATTCCTGCATCGAATATAGAAAACATTAAAAAATACAAAATGGATAAGAATAATTTTTATATGGTTTTATTGAGTGACAGTAGCATGAAAT
The DNA here is from genome assembly GCF_001412515.2 of Diachasma alloeum. Classification (NCBI taxonomy): domain Eukaryota; kingdom Metazoa; phylum Arthropoda; class Insecta; order Hymenoptera; family Braconidae; genus Diachasma; species Diachasma alloeum. The sequence continues at coordinate 187,381 of NW_021680579.1, forward strand.
ATTTTCCAGATAACACACCAACGAGATTCAGAACATATCGACCGCATGGTGTTCATTTGATAGGCACATGTTAGTATTTCCCGATACCCAAAAAAATATCGATACTCAGTATCGTATCGAAGCAGATTGCTTGGTATCGATACCGCAAAGTATCGCCTTGGGAAATATTGATACTCGTAATATCAATCTTTTTATAAATTTTGAATGACAATGGCAAATAAAAAAAATTAAAGTTGAAGAATGTCGCATTAAAAGACCTTAAACATTCAGATTCATTCACGTGAGGATATTCCAGTATTGTTTACAATTTGGTACAGACCATTCTATAGATTCCGCCACTTCCAATCATCAAATTTAGAAATTAAATTGTGCGAGGAAAAATGGAGATAAGTTATGAATATTCAGTGTCATTCACGTTACAGTTTGCACAGAATTATTATTTTGTTCATTCGAGGGTGGAACGTCACGAGAGTCACTAGGGAATGATCAAATTTCACGAGGGTCAAACTGTACGAAAGCCACAAGGGAACGCTCAAATTTCACGGAAGTGAAGCGTCACGAGGGTCAAAAGGACATGGTCAAATTTCACAGTAGTGAAACGTCACGAGGGCCACAGGGAGACAATTAAATTTCACGAGTCAACCGACACGAGGGTCAGATGCGGATGGTCAAATTTTACGACGGTCATAAGAGGATGGTCAAATTTCACGAAAGTAAAACGTCACGAGTCAAAAGGAGATGGTCAAATTTCGTGAGAGTCAAATAGCACAAGAGTCACAAGGGGATGGTTCATTCGGCGGTGCAAAAACTGAACGTGTGGCCCACTCTGTCACAATTGCGACATCATAGATGACTTCTGCAGTCGCTATGGGCTCTTTGGGTTCTTCCATCTCCAGTGTCCTTAGAGACGGCTTCTCATAGCCTCTGTGCTGCTTCGCGTCTTTATTCTCGAAGCTCGAGCTTTTCTATACATAGCTCGGGGCCTGGTATGCGAAGCTTGAGCACAGGGCATGTTCCGGTTTTGGAGGGGGTCGCCACGTCAGCTCGGAGAGAATTAATTTCTCCTGACGTAAAGCGCGCCTCTTCAATTCTTTCAGCCTTGACGCTGGGCCGAGGGTGTAGCCAACGATGTACTTAGGCAATATATTGTTGTAGATGAACGTTAGCTGCTTCTCCTCGGACCACAGGGGTCGAGCGTGTCCAAACAAGCCGTTCATATTTGCTATGAAGGCTCCTACACTCTCCTCCGCGCCTTGTCGGCGGTCGGAAATCTCTGTGTGCAACGCTTGCTGGAAATCCAGCGCTTCGAATCTTTCACGGAGAGTGTGGTACGCGTCTTCCCAAGAGAAAACCTCCACGTGGAGATATCACGTGAGGGCGTTTCCCTTGAGGACCACTTTCAGGATGTTTACGAGATCGCTTTCCTTAATACGGATTGCGTCTCTCGCGTCATTAATCGCGGAGATAAAATCTTCCACGTCTTCATCTGGTTGCCCAGAGAACGTAATGCCCCACCTGGTCAAATAATCCAGGGCTTTGCCGGAGCTCTCATAGCGATTTTTACGATCCTCGCAGCCGTAAAAACCGCTCTCCATCGTACTCGACTCGGAGGCTTGCCTACGACGCTCTCTGCGGCGTGCATATTTGTCATTTCTCCCGTATTCATTTCCTAGGGCTGTTCACCCTGAAGGATTTGTGGGAGACTGCCTCGGAATCCCAGATTCTGGTTCTCGGACCTTCTCTTGAGGGTTGGCCATTGCTGGCCCCAATTGCCCCCTCACTTCCCTGCTCAGTTTTTGCACCTGAGCAAGTATCTCTTCGGCCGTTGGTGTGGCGTTTGTTATCGTCACACCCGGAATTCCTTCCGTGGGCGTCGTAACTCCACTAGTATTGCGGCTAATGGTTTTGCTGCCTTTTGGCCTCCTTCGCCCTCTGCGGGGAGGGGCTACAGCTCCTATCAGCCCTGAAGTCAGAAGCTGTTCTTCTAATCTCCTCGCTTCTTCAGCGAAGCCTCTTAATATCGCCATTCGGGAGGCTAGGTCATCTGGTGACCTTTCGCACCTTCGGTTTGACCCGTCTTTCGGTAAGAGAAGGCTCCAATCCGTCGCCAGCGGACTGATTGGCCTTTTAGCCCTTTCTTCCTCCGAGAGCGCCCCTGTTTTCTCTGGTTTCGATTTCGAGACTTTTTCAGCCTCGGAGTCTCCGCCACTACTCTCAGAGGTCGTTACTTTTCCAGTGCGACTCCTCTGCGTTTTCTTCTTGGCTCCCTTTTTGGGATCCATTTCTGAACCTTTCGGTTCGACCGGGGTATCAGGGGTGTTCTCCTCCCCTCCCCCTTCCGTTTGCTTATTCAGCAAATCCTTCTTTGGCCCCATTTCTAGCCCAGGGAGTCTTTCGTGAGTTCAGGAGGCTTCAAAAAAAGAATTTTCTGAGAGCTCTGCAGCTCCTTTTATACCCTGCAGTCAAGAGTGGGGGGTATTCCCTACTCTTGTTCCCCCTCCGAGTATATGGTACCCCTTTCTTTGGGTCAGCGGCTACTCTGGAGGCTCTTGAGGAATTTTACCTGTGCAGTAAAAGCCCCTATCAATCCCCAGGATCATCTAGTGAGTATTTTCGAACGAAAACTCACTAGCTCTGGGCGACTATCCGTATTGTCCCTGTCAGTTCCCATCATTTCGGACGTTTTAGGATATTTCTTGAAGTAAGCGACTGCTGTTCGGTCACTTTCCCCCTCCTCAGGCTCTTTCCAGAATGGAAAACACTCAATTTCCCGCCTACTGGCGGTACTTTTGAATTTTTCCCGCTTGCAAAAATTCCTCTCCAACGCTTTCAGTATAATTTCACCTGATGTGGCGTTTAACCTTAAGTTGAATGGCCTTTCGGGGATTCCCCTCTGCTGTTTTACCAACAGTCGCGCGGCGCGCCCTCACGGGCGGAATTCATACTTCCGGCCTTCTCGGTCGGCAATGCTATTCCCTTTCGGAATAGTCTTCTTGACCGTGTGTCGGTAATTCAGTGTTTCAGAATTTCCCTTATTTACGAAGAGAAAATCCAATTTCACTGAATTTTCCCTCGCTCTTTTCCAATTTTTCCGATGGAAAAGCGGAATTTCTCGTGTCCAAATTATTCTCCCCCGGGTGACGAGGAAAACAATCCGTAGAACAACGAAAAAGAACACCTCCCCAATGAAAATCGATTGGACTATCTTGTTTTAAAAAAAAAATAGATATCCCCTTTTTCAAGGTGCGAAATTCGATTTTTCCGAATTTTGACTTATTCCTCGTTTTCCATCAAAATTTTCCTTTAAGGAGTAGGAATTCCCCGCACTCGAGACCGTCCTCTTCCGGGTGATGAAGAAAACAGTGCTAAAAGCAGCAAGGAAAACAACTCCCCAAACGAAAAATTAATACTCGAATTTTCGTCGGGGAAAATAAACTCGTCCTCTCAAGGTCATTTCCCCCGGGTGTCAAGGAAACAAAACATCGAGTTTCTGAGAAAATCTCCCCACGACCGAAATTTCGTCCCTTTTGATTTCTATTTTTCCCTTTTCAAAAAATAAATAAAATTCGTTACTTTCGAGGGGAATCCATTTCTCGATTCTCCTCGTATTATCTATACGATAATTTCCTACTTACCCTTTTCCAGGGTTTACTTTCTACTCCATTGGCGTGGCCCCACGTCGGGGGCCATTTTGTAAGGATATTTTCCCAGGTTGTTCAGGAAAAATTCCAATTACTTTTAAGCCTTTTCTATTGCTCATTTGTTGGGCGCCAGCCAAACCTTCACGGGAGGTTTGACGAAAACCGGCCTCCGAGGCACTCTCGTCTACCCAGAGGACTTTTTGGCTGGACAATGGATTGCCTAGCTAACATCAGCGTGGTACGGTAGAGTAGGCGAGATCCACCAGAAGTATTACCATCACATCCTCACGAGCCTTTGCAAGCCGTGTATTATACTTTACGGCATAACCTCCCATTATAAATTAAATTCATGACCTTCTGGTGAGTTTTTCGACCCTGCCAGTGTCCTTTCTCCTCCCGGATATTTCGACTCGGGGGAGTTTTCAGAGTCAAGTGTGAATCAGCCGGGACTCCTCAGAGCCTGGGACGCCGAGAGGCTGATCCGACCAAAGTGGAACACTGTTATCCACTTCACGACCACCCACGCTCTCGGCCACCAGTTACCGCTTCGGTCATCGCAGGTCACCGGGTACTCAAATGTCGTCACATGTTCGGATCGACAGGAGGACGATCTCTACTCCAGACCCACGGGCCCATGTGGTCGTCATTTGTTTCGCCGAGCCGGATAACGCCGGAAACAATAAAGTCGTTACTTCGCGTGCAGAAATAACTCCTTTTAAATAGCGGGGGATGCAGGAACATCCCCCTACGCTCGCCGCCAACGGTTATTCACCGAGGCTACGTGAAGTCCGAAACTCCTTATCATGGCTTCTTCAGCCATTCCTCAATTCAGCACACCGAGAGATTCTTTCAACCTCTCGGTTCAAGCGCTCGCGTTTGACTGACTCGCAATCTTCCTGAGGCCTTCGCCCCCTAGTCTGGGTATCTCAGGGACGATAGGTCATTCCGTTACCCTATCCCAATCAATCAACCCGACGGGATCGCGAGGGCATCAGTCCTCTCACCTGGCCGTTGGTCTCTAGTCTACCCCGACATAGCCTATAGAATCGCCCAGTTGGACAGCCTGTACGTCGGCCCCTTTTCCCCTAACACAAGCTGGGCGAATTCTAAAATAGCGATTGTCTAGTAGCGCCCTCCATACCTCCAGGGGTCGCGGTTTCACTCATAACCTCTATGCCTTCGGTCTATCATGGGTCTGTGATTCTTCTCATCTAGTCCCGGCTTCTTCAGCCGCGTCTAGATGTCGCATCATGTCTCTCTTTATTCAATTTTAGAGTTCACGTATCTTTTTAAGCGGATTTCAACCCATAACGAGAAAATCTCTTTACATCCTTTACTGCAAAATGGATGTCGTACAATCGAGATAGATATAAGAGATGGCCAAGGATGACCTATACCAATCGAGTACGAAACTTTGAATCTCACACTTCATTTTAAACGGATGAACACAGAAGTTGCCACATTACATCGCACATGATGAAACGCAGGCCGGCGAAGGTGCTAGCGAAAGTTACAATAGATTTGGACGTATTTACGTGGGAAGTCCCTATCAGAAAGGACACGGAATCGGTGCTTTCCTCGGCGGACTGTTTCATCGTATACTTCCATTCTTAGGTGGTGCCGCCCGTGCGTCGGGAAAGAAGCACTGAGCGCTGGTGTGAATGTATTGGGCGATGTTGCCACACGATATATACCTTTGAAAGCATCATTAGAAAAACGTCTCACCGAATCAGGAATGAATCTGAAGCGGAAAGCAACTGATAAGCTAGAACAACTGATGTCTGGGTCTAGATATAAAACATCAAGAAAACGTCGATGTACTCATAAACGTGTAAAGCGCCGTGGAGGTAAGACTTCCGGCACAATCCGTAAGAAAAATAAATGCGCTGTGTGTAACAAGAAGACAATGATGCGGAAGAAGAAGAGAACCAAAAAACGGAGAGTGCGCGATATTTTTCGTAACAATTGAAAATGTCTTTCCTTCATTTACATTCGTCCGAGTGTGCAAAATCTGAACTCGATTTGTTCACCATCCCACCAAAACAAACGAGTATCGAACAATCTCATTAGACTCTATACAATCATGTTGCATCAATCGCGGATGGTTTACCGATAGAATTTATTGTACCCGTCCATGGAGAACAGTACAGTTCAATCTCTGTACAAGATACCACAGGGACTGTAGGGGAATAAAATTCCGAGAATTGCGTATCCCCCACTTTATTCGCGCTCAGAGGAGAAAATATTTCGATTTGATATTCTTCGTACAATATACTAGATGATTTCCATTTTTCATGATCATTTGAATACGATTCCTGATGTGAAACATGAATGTTTCATTAGAAGGTATTGTTTTCAAAATGATAATGTAGAAATTCGGAATAAGTTAGTTTGTTAATAGAGCGCTGCGAGGCAAAATTGAGACTTTCCTTGCAATTTTGGTTTTCATAAAAATTGGGTGGGATTTTGTTTTGACGTGGTTGGCTTCCGGATGGATGCCGCGTTGAGTTTCAGCATTGCGCCGACGTTTCGCAAACATTGCAGTCTGCATCTTCAGGGCTATGAGCTCCGATTCTCAGCTCCGATGTGTGGGGGCAGTCCTTATATACCTTCCCTTGTGGTGGTGGGAGAAGGGGAAGGGGGGGGG
>NW_021680579.1:196500-203364 GCF_001412515.2 Diachasma alloeum
CCCACCACCACAAGGGAAGGTATATAAGGACTGCCCCCACACATCGGAGCTCAGAATCGGAGCTCATAGCCCTGAAGATGCAGACTGCAATGTTTGCGAAACGTCGGCGCAATGCTGAAACTCAACGCGGCATCCATCCGGAAGCCAACCACGTCATTAATAATGGCCGCGAAAGCCTCAAAACTAGGGATTTTGTTTTGTTTTGTCTATCTATCCATCCAAAAATTAACGTACAACGCTTAGTGCAATACGTGTAAGGAAATGAATCAAGTTCTAGATAATAGATGCATATATTTCCAGTAATTTCTGCAATATCTCAACTCCATTCCCACTCAATTCTAGCCCTTTTGTGTTTTGAAACGAAAAACATTCAAGCTAGAAAGTGGGGGTATCACTCGGCACGGTTTCAGGCCTAGTATATTGTACGAAAGTATCTTGTACGAAGACTGCACTGTACACTGATTTACCGCACACCATGCTCAAAGTGAAAATTGTAGCGGATAATGGTGCCGCAACCGACTCAGTGGGTCCTGTGAATAATTTCTTACACTCACTCTTTCACGACATTGAATTATGGTAGTGATGCGAGAATTAGTCACCTAGAGAATACTTTATGGGCCAAAGACACAGCGGGGTGCATGCATTACCCCGCAGGCGGTAGAGAAGATGAAACCAAGAAGAAAATGTATAATCTCGGATTAGAAAAACGAAGGGCAATGACAATGGGAGGAAAAGTAGTTGAAATGCTTGGACATATCCATTGCAATGTATTCAACCAAGACAAATTTTTATTGAATGGTGTTGATAGGCGACTGCGTCTGGTGAAGTCGAAAGATTCATTTTGTTTGATTGATAAATTACATAATGACAATTACCGAGGCCTCTTTAATAGTGAGAAGAGCAAAACTGAGCCCTGCCGTTCTTCTTGCCCATGCCAAGACCCTGGCTAAAACGACAGCGAAATATCCATTGACCCGTGTGGAAGTGAAATCTTTTGTTCTTCATCGTGGGACTACCATCGACAATGCTATTGTCGGGCAATTACCAAAACGTGTAATTCTTGGTTTTGTGGATAATGCATCATTTAATGGTGATGAGGGACGGAATACCTTTCATTTTCAAAATTGGGGAAGTAATTTCCCAAGTCTCTACGTAGATGGTGTGTAAGTCCCAGGGCGACCTTTACAACATAGTTTTGATGACAATTCTCACATGGAGACGGAAAGCTATGCCACTCTATTTATTGCATTTGACTTGACAACAGATTTATCAGAAAATTGTGCAAAACATTGGAATCTTGTTAAAACAGGAAGTCCCAGAATTGAGGTGTATTTTGATGACGCGATGACAACGAATTTGAATTGTATTCTGTATGTCGAGTATGACAATATATTGGAGATTGATTCCACGAGACAAGTTATTGTTGATAACAATAGTTAAGACGAGTAGTTCCAACGTAGGGGTCACCGAGAGCGGAGGACCACGGCCGATCGAGAAGTGGCTCTCGGCCCTAAGCCCACACGAACAGCTTGTCCGTATTGCGGCGCCGATATATTAAATAAAATTATAAACACTGCCAATAGTAGCACACATATTATTGCTGTAGCCCTTCTTCTTCTCGGTTTTTGGTGTGTTATACCCTGTGTATACTGCATCGAAACATGTTCAACTCAACATCATTATTGTACCGTGTGTAAAGCTTATCTTGGGCATTATCAACACTGATGGTGCTGCCATCTGCATTTTTTAATGAAAACCGATGGACGTAATGGCAGGTGATCAGTCTACGAGAAACAGTGTCAGAGTGTGGAAGTACCATAGCTGCGAATAAACTGAAAGAAGTCGTTATTGACATGCAAGAGTTGAAGCGATAAAAAATGTGGCTAGAATCGATGTGCGTGGACGTGAAAACTTAATGTTCTTACAAAGAATTTTATCGAGAACTGTAGTTAATTTAGAAGATTATGCGCCTAGTTTTAAGCGTTTACCAGAAAATAAGCGTTTTTGTATCGATCATGCTGAATCCAATTTACATGGTAACTATGTCTGCGCTTGCCATAACGCAGTGAAATTAAAGATTTGGATTAGACAAAATATTTATACAGGAAAAGGTAAGCTGAAGGATTCTGATATTAGTGAAATTTGGAGTGTCGATACATATCGCATCTCTCAAGTAACGGGCCATGAGCTAAGCAGTGACGACAAAAATTACGACATTTCTGATATCGACAGCGATAGTGACGATACGATCTCGGAGGAAAACCTAACACCACCACCAGTGCCGACGAGACTTCCGAAAGAGGGCCGTGACGTTGCCGGACCCGGGTGTAGGAAAGGTACCACTACAGTCATTGCATGAATACTGGTCTACCTGCGACCAATGTCAACATCGGAGGTGTATTTCCAGCGGGTAAGATTCCCTTAAAATGGACCCGACCTTGTGCAATCATCGCTAATACCGATGATTCCAATCAACCAGGAACATATTGGGTCGCGATGTACTCTGACGATGAAGGAAAGGGAACGTACTTTGACAGCTATGGAGTTCCACCGAGAGATTGCAGATTTGCACGCTGCCTTAGAAGAAACTGTTGAAACTATAAATACAACCATAAACAACTACAAAGCGTTACAAGTAGCGTGTGTGGTCACCATTATGTTGTTGTTCTTCACTGACTTAATAATGGGTTGTCTTTGTCATCTTTTTTGAGAAATTTCTCTGATAACAGGGAACGTAGCAATAAGTTAATTGTAAGAATGTTCAAGAAAATAAAGAATAAATCCGTCACAAAATTTGAGAGAAAATTTGTAAACCTATCCGGTAAAGGATCGATTGTTCAAAAATGTATGAATAAACAATTTAATATACTGTAAAATTTATTGGTTTATTTTATTTGAAATCTCCTTAAAATCATGTCTTCTTCCTAACCTATTCCTTGAAACTAGAGTGATTTTCTCCTAAAATCCTCGTTTCTGTTCTGCGGCAGGGGGCATTGTCCCGTTGACTATTCTGTGGATAACGTCATAATGGCCCAAATGAGATAGACATAAAACTAGACGGGCAAACGCATGAGGACCGCACTTTTTAATCATTGAAAACACTTCCTTGGAAGTTTTTTCACTGTGTAAATTGATCTAAAATATGATTTGATTGAAAATTCAGAAAAAAAAATAACAAGTTGACGTATCCAGCTTTCCAGATTACAATTGTAGTTATTAAACACCTGAAGGGTTATTAGGGATTGAAATAATGATTCAACACAGTTTTATAATCGTCAAAGTAATGAAGCTTTATTCAGTAACGTAACGCGACAACGGTTGAGGCACAAGTGGTGCATAGTACGAGTATATCATTGAGAGGCGCAACGGCGCCGTGGCGACACAGTCTGCCACACTGTCGGTAAAGAGGGAGACTGGCGTAGGGCGCTATATTTCAACACTCCCTCCCGCCATAGGCAGTATCCTCTTTTCCTCTCCAGTCTTCTTCTCTCCTAGTATTCTATTCTCGTTAATCACAAAATTTCTTATTCTTATTTTTGATAACTTTATCTCGCCTCAGTATTCTTGTCAGGTAATTTCAGTTGATTTATCTCCTCAGTTTCCATCTCGCCTAATCAGTAACTTCCTAGATAAACAGAAAGAAATAATTTAGATATTTACGTTCATTATTAGATCCATCAAACGCTTGTGTGTTTCAAACGTCAATGGTTTGGTGAAAACATCAGCTAGCTGATCCCTTGAGCCAATCCAAATGATTTTTATATGATTCCTTTTAACACATTCCTTTATATAATGTAACTTGTTTTCTACAATGTGTCTTAATTTCATTCCTCCACTTGTTTCTGCACTAACAATTGCAGCTTTATTATCACACCTTAAGATCATTGGAACGGGGGGATCAACCAGTATCAGTTTCAAAGAGTTGTGCAACGACATCATTTCTCGACTCGCCTCGCTCATTGCGACATACTCAGCTTCACACGTGGAGAGTGCTACTGTAGTTTGTTTGTGAGTTCGCCAAATGATCGAATCACCAAACAGTCTAATCACAAATCCACAAGTTGTGATAGAATCTTTACAATCGGAAAAACTCGCATCAGAATAACCCTGAATGTCATTGGTCTCTCCCGAATATCTCAGACCTAAGCCCGTAGTACCTCTCAAATACCGGAAAATTCTTTTTACCATTTCCCAGTCACTTTCTTTAGGGTTTACCTGATGTCTGCTTATCACATTGACCGCATATGCAATATCTGGTCTCGTAGCACCAGCCAAATACAAAAGACTACCTACAGCCTCTCTATAAGGAATGTTTGCTTTTGTTTCTGTCCTTTCCAAAGTCCCATTATCATATTCTGTTTCTCTTAATTTTCTCTCATTATTAACTACTTGAGAAGTATTCATTGGTGTACGTTGTGGATATGCTTTATCAAAGCCAAACCTACTTAATATCTTTTGAATATAATTTTCCTGATTTAATTTGATAATCTGATTTTCTCTGTCCCGCCTAAAAGTAATGCTCAAGAATTCCTTGGGATCTCCCAGGACTGTCATTTCAAATTCGCTACATAAGTTACTCTTTACTTCAGCCAATTTATCGTTATCATTACTCGCCAATAACATATCATCTACATAAAGTAGCAGAAGCAAGAACTTGTCTTCATCTCGCCAAGTGAATAAGCAAGGTTCTAAATCCGAGTTCTGCAAACCCATACTCAAAGCTACTTCGGTGAATTTTACATTCCACCGTTTGGGACTGATACGAAGACCATAAAGTGCTTTTTCCAATTTGCACACATTTTCTTGCCTATCTCTGTCAGTATGATTAGTTCCTTCTGGAATTTCCATATAAATTTCCTCATCTATTACCCCATTGAGGAAAGCAGTTTTAACATCTAACTGACACACCTCTAGATTATATTTGTTTATAATCGATATAACTATTCTCACTAGAGGTAAACGAGCTACTGGAGCATAAGTTTCCCTTAATTCATAAATGTTCTTATCCTTGAAACCTCTAATTACTAGTCTCGCTTTGAATCTCAATTTTCCATTCGCCTCATTTTTACACTTAAAAACCCATTTTGAATCAATGACATTTAATCTTTTTCTATTCATCATACTTAGAGGTCTTTTGACAATTTTCCATACTTGATTTCTTTCTAACGAGTTTAATTCTTCATCAACCGCATTTAACCAAGAATCTTTATTTTTACTGTTTATAGCTTCTCGATAATTTGAGGGATCTTCATTTATGTTTGCTAAAAGTGCATGATACACTTCATCTTCCTTTTGTGCTAAATCTATCTCGCCTACATTACTGATAACACTAGTGAAGAAAACATTTCCTTTCATGTTCTCATCAATTTCCAACTCTGAAAAGCTATTATCATTTATTATTTTANTTAATTCATCATCAACCGCATTTAACCAATAATCTTTATTTTAACTGTTTATAGCTTCTCGATAATTTGACGGATCTTCATTTATGTTTGCTAAAAGTGCATGATACACTTCATCTTCCTTTTGTGCTAAATCTATCTCGCCTACATTACTGATAACACTAGTGAAGAAAACATTTCCTTTCATGTTCTCATCAATTTCCAACTCTGAAAAGCTATTATCATTTATTATTTTATCTTTTATGTCAACTGTTTTCACTTTCTTGATAGTGTTTTGTTCTGAAACTTCTTTCTTTGGTCTACCTCTTTTGCGTTTTATCTCTCCCTCCGGTTTTAAAGAATCCTCGGTCTCTCCTCGATTCTTNATCTTTTGCGTTTTATCTTTCCCTCCGGTTTTAAAGAATCCTCGGTCTCTCCTCGATTCTTTTCGAACTTAACAAACCATTCATCTTTATTCTCCTTTTCTTCATAGTCTGGGAAATCTTTGATACGGTTTCCCTTGTATTTATGCCCATATACTCATTTTTCATTGAATTTAACATGTCTACTTTCATAATACTTCCCTAGCTCTGGCTTTAAGAGTTGATACCCTGTTGGAGTATATCCAACCAAGACCATACCTACACCTCGAGGTCCAAACTTTGGACCAGTGTTTCTAGCAATTTTTACGTAACTTAAGCTACCAAATCTTTTGATTTGATTCATGTCAAAGCTGTGATTAGGCGCGGATCTTTCTAAAGGAGTTATCATATTGTTTGATTTATGTGGAGTCCTATTGTAAGCATAAACTGCAGCTGATAAGCCCAGATCTCACATGCCCTTTGGCAGTATTGAGTCAAACATATAGCACCTAACCTTTTTCTGGATAGTTTGATTAAACCTCTCAGCGACACCGTTGTGTTCTGGAGTATCAGGGGAGGCTAACTGTAATTCCGCCCCTAGACCCTTAAGAACTTCAATTGTATACCCGCCTGTATACTCTGTTCCCTGATCTGATCTAAGATAGCATACTTTCGCGTCATAACCCAGTAGATTACGCGCGCTTCTAATGAACATCTCAAGACAATGTCCTGTTTCACTTTTCGCCTTCATTGGATAAGCCATAGCGAATCTTGAGAAGTCATCGATGAACACAGAAATAAATCTGTATCCCTTANGGAAATAAATATGTATCCTTTAGGATGAGAAATTGGAGTAATAGGTCCCATCACATCTGAGTGAATTATTTGCAATGGTGCTGTTGCTCGCCTGCGCACCGACGTGAATGATAATTTATTGAATTTAGACGTTAAGCAGACCTCACAATCTCTAATGAATTCATCATCAAATTTTACTGCATTTAATTCTTTGTTATCTGGGAATTTCCTTTGTAGTGCCTTGAGGTAACTCATTGAGCCATGTCCAAATCTACAATGCCACAACATGACATCATGATTCCTCATATAGCTATTTTTATCAATTG
>NW_021680579.1:204368-204972 GCF_001412515.2 Diachasma alloeum
TTTTGGATCTTGTAGTTTGACGATTTTAGGGTGATAACTTCTATCCAAATGGTTTATCAGAATTTCTCTAACTTTATGCTTCTGTTCTGCAAGAGTTTCCTCATCCACAGTAACCAGAATGCTATCGTCAATGATGTGTAAGAGTTTATTCGTTTTGATTTCTGACGAAAAATAATCATAGAAATGTTCATACTTCATTTTGCTGTCCATTTTATAATCTCTTTTAAAGCTCATTCCTTTATTAAGCAATTCTATTTGTAATTTATTTGTTACCTTGCTAGTTAATTGTTTCAACGGATTTTGATTGTTTCCTTGACTTGATTTTGTCTGATTAATTTCATTAATCTGCTTATTGACTATTGAACTAATTTGATTTTCTAGATTCGTATGCTCATTTGACGCCACTCCTCCGTCTAATTTTTTCTTGTTTGTTGTTACCTTAATTGATGATTCGACATCAGTGCGATATTCATTGAAAGTTCTTTTTACTTCTTCTATTTTATCGTTGTGCGTTTTGTCCAGGGCACTCAACAGCTCCTGTACTTCCTTTTTATCTTTTGCTCTCGCCTCAGCATTTAGTCTTAACTGGTTTCTGTCCTCTGTT
>NW_021680579.1:204986-210353 GCF_001412515.2 Diachasma alloeum
TGACAGTCTTGTTGCCGTTAGGCTCAACTGTTTCATCATCTAGATTAGATTTTATCAATTTCAATTTAATATTTACTTTATTGTCTGCTGTAATCTTGGGTTTCGGTTTGATCAGTTTTGTCAACATTAATATTACCTGTGTTTTTCCCGCTTGCACTTATCTCGCCGCCATTGGTCTCGCCTCCAGTCAATTTGCTTGACTTGGACTCGCCTGTGGCCCTCGCCTCCGTGTTTCCCAAGTTTTTGTTCATGTTCCTTGACCTATACTCGATTACAGCTGTTGTTGACATTGGACTCTTCGGACCGTAACCTGGTAGATACATTGGCTTATTTTCGGCCAACAATGCAGCTTCTAACACAGTTAGACATCTCCATTGATCCCCTGTGAATTCTCTTTTATCTAATTTTAAAGAGACCGAAAAATTGAGGATTATTGTATCTGGTTACAGTTTTTGTATTCAGGTCCGAAATCCCAGACTCGACTTGCTAAACATAAACAAACCGAATCCAGGATGAGTGTGCTCTTCAGAAAATCTAAACATAAGACCTCCTCCAAACACACTCAAGTCTTTTATGATTGCAAGAGATTGATTTAATTTTCTCAAGCAATTTGACGTCTTAATATTCGGCGTTTCTAATGTGTATAGTATGCTCGCCCATTAACACATATGCCTGATGTCTCACCTATTACATATCCTGTTCCTTTGTCTGGTAGAACATACACTTTATCGTCTACTATTGCCAGGGAGACTAGTTCTCCCTCGTGGTTTCCTTCGATTAAATGTTGTCTGATCTGGAGTCTCCACATTTCGTGCAAGAGTTCTTTATCAGCTGTAATTTTAATTTATAAATATCTTCGTCTGAAGATGGCAATTTCTAAAAATTCAATTTCTTTGGTTCGACCCGTCAAATATTTAATTTGTTATTCTCGCCTATCAAATACTTCTAGATTCAATATTCTTGCCAATTAAATATTTCGATTTTGATGCATCCTTAATTCATGAATTTCAATTTTGCACTAGTGTCTGTTGATTTTATTTTATTACTTTACATTACGCTGGTGGACCCCGCACACACGCGGAACGCGGCCGAGAAAGAGAGAATTTTTGTTTTTCACACCAATTTTTATATATACACACTAATTTTTATTTTTCTTTCTATTTCTTATTGTTCTCGCCTTGCTCGAGCAATGTGTGTGGGACTGCAGTCGTCCCTCTCTCTCAGACGCACCCCGGTTGCACGCGCAACCCACCCGTTGCGTCTACTTGTTGAAGCCTGTTGAAGCCTGTGCTTGCCTTCCCCGCCGAGAAACTATTGTCTCGGCGTCACTTGGCTTTCTTCTTTTGTTTTGCTCTAAATTTGATTTTATTTATGACAAAAGTTATTTTATGCTTTTCAGTGATTTTTGTGAATTTAATGGGATTTCCTTATTAATTCTTTTTAATCTAAAATTCTCGATTTCAGGTCGGCGTCGTGGACAATTAATTTCCAGCCGCCATTTTGATCCCCTCTATCTCTCGGTCTCGCCAATTCACTGCACTTATTAGATGTATTTTTCAGTACTTACTTTTCCTCTTATTACTTTCCATTTTCCTTTCCTTCTGAAGTCACTCCCCAGCTCGCCTCGATATTTTTCTCTTTTGGATGTTTCTTGTGATTTGCACGAACGCGTGTGATCCACCCGGACACGTGCCCGGCCGCCCGATAGCGTCCTTTTTGGAATTTCCGATTTATCGCTTCCAATCCTTTTATTTATGATAAATTTTAATCACGCACAGTTGAAGTGTGCTCGGCCCATAACCTGAAGGGTTATTAGGGATTGAAATAATGATTAAACACAGTTTTATAATCGTCAAAGTAATTAAGCTTTATTCAGCAACATAAAGCGACAACGGTCGAGGCACAAGTGGTGCATAGTACGAGTATATCATTGAGAGGCGCAACGGCGCCGTGGCGACACAGTCTGCCACAGTGTCGGTAAAGAGGGAGACTGGCGTAGGGCGCTATATTTCAACAACACCCTATACCGAAACAATAACGGGAGTAGTGTGGGGGTATAGACGTTACTTATATGCAAGTCCCGATATTCGTCGATACGCTGTTGCTCCGAGTGTTCCATTTCGATCAACTCGATGGGCCTGATTACAATACCTATCTACGGATTTGAATAATTTAACTAGCCGGGAGGAATACCTGCATATCATATCACTATGGAAACAGACAAATACACCATGTGCTTTTTCAACCTCTTATCCACTCTGGTCTTGAGTGCTGCTACACTAATGGTTTTGTGGATTATTTATGTTGGTCAGAATTATTATAAGGGCGGGTTTCTTGGACATGTAACCGAAATGTTGAATACAACTCTGTAAAAAATGTAAAATTTGTACAAGTGTTTCATTGTCTATTGTTAACGCATTCCTAACACTAGATCCTTCCGGATAAGTGCTCCTAATTGCAGCTGTGTTTACCTAAGACCCGCCAGACGCTACCCCCTCCACGTTCATAGTCACCTGATACTTGTTCTCGAATATTTTACGATTCCCGCCTTTACCCCCCCCCCNATTTAAGGAGAGGGTTTCTGAAATTTGACTGGGGACGAAAAAGAGTAATTAATACATGATGAATTAAATTATTCCACGGTCAGAATTCGAGGAGCGAAGGGAAGTAGGGGGTCTTTGCAAAGGCTGAGAGGGTTGAAACTTTATTCGTGGAGTCGTTCAGAGTGCGAGGGGTGTACTTTCATAGAAATTTGACGCGGACAGATGAATAAATTACTGATTAATTTATTGATTAATTAATTTACTTCACTATCGTCCTTTGTGGCGTAAGAGCTCTCTCTTGAGAGCTTGATCGGAAACTTGATCGGAAAAGGCCATTTACTGGGCAAGGAAGCAGGCAAGTCATATTGCTGCATGACAATGCTCGAACTCACGTTGGCCGCGCGACTCAGAAGACCCTCGTAAATTTGGCATGGGAAGTTCTCCCGCACGCGGCATATTCACCAGACTTGGCCCCATCCGACTATCACTTGTTCCGGTCCATACACCACGCCTTACAAGGAACACTAGGGAGGTGTTGCCCTCCGATTTCGATGAAATTCATATATGTTGTAGAGGACTCGAAACTAAGCGACACCTATTTTTTTTATCGGCGGATACGCAGTTTTAAGGGGAGAAACCATGGTCAGAAGGTGACCACTTTTGGGGGTGATTTTTCAATTCCACCCATAACAAGGGAATTTTCGTGAATGTTCATTATGGGAATAAATAGCTCATGAGGAATTCTGAAAATCACAATTGATAGTTCCTCCGGGGGTTGAAATTTGGATGTTAAACTACCCCTGTAAATACTTCATTTTTCAAAAAAAAAAAAAATATGATTCAGAATTTTATGAAACCAANGATACGCAGTTTTAAGGGGAGAAACCATGGTCAGAAGGTGACCACTTTTGGGGGTGATTTTTCAATTCCACCCATAACAAGGGAATTTTCGTGAATGTTCATTATGGGAATAAATAGCTCATGAGGAATTCTGAAAATCACAATTGATAGTTCCTCCGGGGGTTGAAATTTGGATGTTAAACTACCCCTGTAAATACTTCATTTTTCAAAAAAAAAAAAAATATGATTCAGAATTTTATGAAACCAACTGCGTTGGATGGAACATGAAAAAATGCGGAATGCGTGTTTTTGGTTTTTCCCCAGAACTGGAGTTTTCTAGGGTGAAAAAAATAATTTTCTGGCAACATCATCCACCAAGGTGGTGGGGTTATTTATTCATTTCATTGAGGTAATGTATAGCTTATCAGAAATCGTGAGAATATCTAATAATAGTTCCTCTCGGGGTTGAAGTTGACGGGGTAATTACCCCCGCGACATAATATTTTTTTATCAAACAACTATTGGCTTTCACGGAAATGATTGCATCGGAAGAGATGTGAAATAATACAGTATCCCTTTTTATGACAGAATAAAATTGGATTCCAGATATGCCAAGCCTCAATTTTGATTTCAATAATCCGCACGTGAAAATGATATTTTTCCAAAATTCGGCGATAAACGAATAACGATGAAAATAGATCAAAGAAAAGATTCTCTGAAACAAAATTTCCTTTTTCTTCAGGTACAGCAACAGGGTGGTTATATTTGAAGAAAAAGCAGTGAGGAGTACGAAGAAAAATTTGCTAAATAATCGGAATTTTTCCATATCGTTCAACGAATGATTGAACTTGTTTTTTTCATATGTCGGAGGAACCGGGGTAATGGTTCTAAGAGACNGCGTGTTTTTGGTTTTTCCCCAGAACTGGAGTTTTCTAGGGTGAAAAAAATAATTTTCTGGCAACATCATCCACCAAGGTGGTGGGGTTATTTATTCATTTCATTGAGGTAATGTATAGCTTATCAGAAATCGTGAGAATATCTAATAATAGTTCCTCTCGGGGTTGAAGTTGACGGGGTAATTACCCCCGCGACATAATATTTTTTTATCAAACAACTATTGGCTTTCACGGAAATGATTGCATCGGAAGAGATGTGAAATAATACAGTATCCCTTTTTATGACAGAATAAAATTGGATTCCAGATATGCCAAGCCTCAATTTTGATTTCAATAATCCGCACGTGAAAATGATATTTTTCCAAAATTCGGCGATAAACGAATAACGATGAAAATAGATCAAAGAAAAGATTCTCTGAAACAAAATTTCCTTTTTCTTCAGGTACAGCAACAGGGTGGTTATATTTGAAGAAAAAGCAGTGAGGAGTACGAAGAAAAATTTGCTAAATAATCGGAATTTTTCCATATCGTTCAACGAATGATTGAACTTGTTTTTTTCATATGTCGGAGGAACCGGGGTAATGGTTCTAAGAGACTTCATTATTATAGTATATATATGTGATGATAACACACTGCTGAAAGCGATAATAAATCCAAACAAAATGCAAATAGCCGTGCACGCGTCACTTATATCCAAAAACAGGTAATCCATCATGCAGTAATCATGTATTATTGATAACTCTGAATATTATTCACTTCCATTTTGCGCAGCGTTTAGTTTACGTAAACACATCACGGCAAAACTGTCTCTTGTTAATCGTATATTCCGAATGCTTCCCATCATGAGATTAAATCCTATAAACGTTATTAAGATCCTCATGGCAATATTTGAAGTGCTGAGTCTTGGCGAAACCCCTGTGACTAATGAAGAACGAGAATTGGCAACACATTTCGAGAATATATTGCAACGAACTATGGAGGAATATAATGGGGTGGAAATTATTGAAGAATCAACTCTTGATTTCCAAGAGCCATACAAAGACATCGAAATGATACCAATTGAGGATACAGAATTCCAACCACATCAT
>NW_021680579.1:210425-221690 GCF_001412515.2 Diachasma alloeum
AATCGAACCCGGGTCTCCCAGATACGCGCCGGGCACTCTTACCGACTAAGCTACCGGGAACCACAGAAATTCACTCTCCAAAAGAGTGAAATCGGTCCAGCAATTTCGTCGTTGGGCACTACGTTCTAAGAGAATTAGAATTTAGAGAGAAAAAATTTCCGCTTCACCCAGCCGGGAATCGAACCCGGGTCTCCCAGATACGCGCCGGGCACTCTTACCGACATTAAACTGAAAGTCAATAAAGGAGGAACTTATATGGAAAAGTTGAACCGAATATCAGGGTACACGTTGAAAAATATGAAACATGCTATCGATGCGGGGCTAATTGTTCATGATGCCGACCTACGAAGACGGGCTCTGCAAGCGCAACGAGATATTGGATATCAAGATATTCATTTCAAGGCCTCGGCATGGTGACTACATTACTTCAAAAAAGCTCATCGCATCACATCTCGCAAGATTACTAAATTCGTCACACGTAAAACAGTGGAAAATCAAAAAGATTCACAAAAAACAGCGGACGAATTCCTGCAACAGATGAAACCGTATTTTTAGATTTATGGCTTGCAAAACACCTTGGCTGGAAGAAGTATTCTTTTCAAACATGGGACCAAAATGTGTACTATTAATTGATTCATGGAGTGGACATTGTTCTCAAGTGATGGCACAGGCAACTCCTCGGTATAAAGAATTATTAACTATGTTAATCCCCAAAGGAGTAGTAGTTGAGTAAAGCCGATTCTGGCGCAACGTTTTTAGCGTCGACCTGGTCATTGGGGCCCAGTAGGGGGGTCAGATGAAAGTGGGTGGGTGGGTGGTTGATTAATGCGCGGGGTCGCGGTTTAATTCGCTGTTTGATTCGCGGGGTCGCGGTTTAATTCGCGGTTGGATTGATTAATTCGCGGTTTTCCCTCGAAGTGATGAAAGTGTTAATTAATTCGTGCGGTCGCGGTTTAATTCGTGGGTTAATTCGCGGTTTGATTAATTAATTCACGAATTTTTCTCCTCGAAGTGATGAAAGGGTTACTTAATTTGCCGGGTCACGGTTTAATTCGCGGTTTGATTAATTAATTCGGGATTTTTTCCCTCGAAGTGATGAAAGGGTTATTTAATTCGCTGGTTAATCAATTTAATTCTCGGTTTTGCGTTACAAAGGACCTTCTCGGTGACCTAGTCAATCCACCCCGCGAGGAGCTGCGTGAAGGGGTTAATTAATTCGCAGGTCGCGGTTTGATTCGCAGATTAATTCCGCTAATCACGACTAAATTCGAGGATCGATTAATTAATTAATCAATTAGTATACCCGAAATTCTCAGTACACTGCCACGAGGGGTGAAAGGGTTAACTAATTCGCTGCTGTAGAAATCATAAAAGGGCAGCTCTTCTTCTTCTTCAAACATTGACACCTGGCTCAACTTGACATTTTCAAGACATGTCTGAGCTTGAGTTTTCCGGTACTTTCTCGTTTGGCACCCATTCGTGTGAAATTGTTACTGATAACGATATCAATATATAAATATTTATTTTAAAAAGAAAGGTTCAGAAGGGGAGGGAGTAAGTATATCTGCAAAGGAAGAGGATCAGTCATTCAAAAACTTAGGTACCCCCACCAATTTGGCATAGTCCTCGACAAATTTTACACGTTGTAGTAGGAGGGGTTTCCGAAAAATCTCCATCTGCTGCAAACTTATAAGAATGGGTTACCTGGAAACGCACGTTGTACTCACAACCGTAAGAACATGATGTTTGACAAACTGGAGCAGAGTTTTCGGACCCTTTGATGTTCTACCGCACCGCAAAGATTAAATGTTATCCTGGACATTTTTCAGCCATTTTTTTCCCACGAACAAAAAATGTTGCTATTTTGTTAATAATTTTCCATGAGTCATATGATTCTTTTTCAACCAATCACGTAAGATGTTACAGAATGTACAAGCGTAGGCACATTCACATATGTATCTATATAAAGAAATTTCACCTTGATTTTCCACTAGTTCTTTAGTATCTTTATCATGAACAACATGGATCCTAACGCGTGTAAAAGATTATTAAGGTCATTAGAGGATGCGTATGAAATATTGAAAACGAATAAGAGACCCACGAAAATTCAACAATGGCTTGATCACATCAGAGGACATTCAAAAGGAATTAATGCATTATTGAAGAGGAGTGCGAGTCATAGTGAGAAAGGACGTTTAACTCTGATGTTAGGACGACTGAAAGCGTTCTACGCACGATTCAGAAACTTGGAAGTGATAGGAGGGGATTTGAGTGGCAATTTAACCGATAGAGTCCGATGGGAGGACTTACAAAGTGTTTTTGAGGGTCGTATGAGTACCGGTGTAATCATTAACGTGAAAAATCCAGACATACCCAAATTTTTAGATGATGCTAGACGAATGCTCTGTGTAAGTTGGAAAAATGCATTGAAACAAGAAGGATGTTTGAAAGTGAATGTACTGTTAACGTGTAAATATGAAATTAATAGAGATGAACATCTCATTGAAGAAGAAAAATATTTCAGTACCAAGAATGAAATAATTCTTGATTCAACTGATATTAGGCAGTGGTTTGATGAACACATAAGAGAAAAACTTCTTGTGAAAGCGGATGAGTTCCAGGAAAAAGACTCAGGCTGGAGATTAGTTGACGTCATCAATTTAGAAGTGAACATAAATAAATATAATCCATTGCGCGGAGGATCCAGCTTTGTTGAACTACCTGAATGGATTTAAAAAAAACATGCTGCCGTGAACGTTCAAAATAAAGACGATGCCTACTGCTTCATATGGTCCATTATGGCTGCTCGCTGTAGCGTTCAAGACAAGAAACGACCTAACTCATACCCAGCTTTCAGCACTGTTATGAAAAGATTTGGTAATTTCAAATACCCCATGGCATTAAAAGACATTCCAAAGTTCGAGAAAACGAATGAATTGTCGATTAATGTATATGGAATCGAGAGTGACGAAGAATCAGAGAAAAAATGGATTGTGCCCCTTTATTTGAGCAAAAATTTTCCAGCCACACTGCAAGAGGAAGAAAGAACAATTCACCTTCTCATGATTGAAAAAGACGACATCCTCGATGGTGAACAGGGAAGAATTCATCACTATACATGGATCTCGAATTTATCTCGTTTAGTTGGTACACAAATTTCAAAACTTAAACCTACAACACTCATATGTGACAGGTGTTTGTGTCACTTTTTTAAAAAAGTGGCCTACACTAATCATAGGATTGATTGTGTATCAATCAATAAGTGTCGGATGATTGTTCCTAATCGTGATAAAAACATATTTAAAATTTAAAAATTCAAAAATCAACTGATTTCCATTTGTTGTATACGCTGATACTGAGTGTT
Organism: Diachasma alloeum; assembly: GCF_001412515.2. Lineage (NCBI taxonomy): Eukaryota > Metazoa > Arthropoda > Insecta > Hymenoptera > Braconidae > Diachasma > Diachasma alloeum. Next base: position 213,790 of record NW_021680579.1, read on the forward strand.
TATTGGAAAAAGTGTCCGATGACAATGATGTAAATAGCAAAATATACCAAAATCGTGTACCATTCAGTGTTGCATTTTATGTGAAATGTAGCTATGATAACTCAAAATCGGAACTCGCTATTTATCGCGGAAAAGACTGTAGAGTGGTTTATTGAGCAGCTACGTATTTTAGCTATAAAAGTTGATGCTGAATTATAGAGAAATGAGCCTATGAACTTGAATTTCGAGATGGAGCGAGCCTATAATGCAGCTAAAGCGTGTCATATTTGTGGCAGGACCTTCACCGAAAAAGCAGTGAAACATCGGGACCATTGCCACTTCGCGGGAAAATATCGCGGAGCAGCTCATCCCGGTTGTAACCTGAATTACACAGAATCGTGTGTAATCCCTGTGGTTTTCCACAATTTGTCAGGTTATGACAATACTCCCAATTAACAAAGAGAAATACATCTTTTACGAAATCAGTCGAATCAACGGGTGTCCATATGAGATTCATTGACTCATTTCGTTCTATACCAAGCAGTATCGATAAACTCTCTTCATATTTAGAAGACGAAAACAAAAAAATCACATCCAGTCATTACCCTCAAAAACGACAATTTGAACTGGTTGTACGCAAAGGAGTTTTCCCATACGAATACTTGGATAGATGGGAAAAATTAAGTGTACAACAATTACCACGGAAACAAGAGTTTTATTCTCGACTGAATGATGAGTACATATCCGATAAAGATTACAACCATGCATGTGATGTGTGGAGAAATTTCAACACCAGAACACTCGGTGAATATGCGGATTTATATGTGAAAACCGACGTATTGTCGCTAGCAGATAATTTCGAAAATTTTCGAGAGAGTTGTTTCACCGCTTACAACTGAGATCCTCTTCATTATTATACAGCACCACGACTGGCGTTTGATGCAGTGTTAAAAATCACTGGAGTTCAATTGAAATTATTTCAAGAACCTGAAATGTTCCTTTTCATTGAGAAAGGCATTAGAGGAGGACTGTCGCAGTGTTCAAACCAATACAGAAGTGCAAATAACCCCTACATGGGTGCTAATGAGTATAACCCAGAGGAAGAGAAATCATATTTGATGTATCTAGATGTGAATAACTTATATGGAGCAGCAATGAGTCATCATTTACCGAGTGGGAATTTCTGTTGGATGGAAGATTGGTCATCCCTCAACATCCTGAAGATTCAAGATGACTCAGAGACCGGATACATCCTGGAGGTTGACCTGGAGTACCCACAGGTATTCCATCAAGAGCATAAAGATTTACCATTGTGCCTGGAACACATAATCCTTCCAAACGGTCAGGCAAAGTTTCCAAAATTATTGACCACGCTGAACTCCAAAAAAAATTAGGTCATTCATTATAAAAATCTCAAACAATATTGTAGTTTGTGCTTAAAAATCACTACAATTCATAGAATTTTGAAGTTTTCTCAAAACTCGTGGTTAAAAACATACATTGATTTAAATGCGAATTATGAAAAAATTTCTCAGAATGACTTTGAAAATTTTTTTTATAAATTGATGAATAATGCGGTTTTCGAAAAAACAATGGAAAATGTCAGGAAACATCGTGATGTGAAACTCGTATCAAGATGGGACGATGGAGTGCTGAGAGTTGGATATCGAACCCCAACTTTCATAGTAGTATTATTTTCGATAAGGATTTGGTAATAATCCAAATGAGCCGAACGAAAATTAAATTTAATAAACCAATATACGTAAGGTTTAGTATGCTAGATTTTTTTTTTTTTTATATTCCGGCCCTTTCTGCCCTCTGATTGGCTAATCGGCCCTATCCAACCCTATGCATGCGGCTGTGGATTCTATACTGCACCGCGTTCGCACTCCTATAGAACATAGGAGTAGCATGGGAAACCACAGAAAGCCCATGCCGGTACAGGCGGTCACTATATTAGCGACCTCCCGGTCGCCGGAGCCTTCGGTTGAAAAACTTGGTTCCACGGGGAATCGAACTCACAACCTTTCGCACACTAGGCTCGCACCTAGCCGCTTCGGTCACCGACGTCGGTCTCTAGATATTTCTAAAACATTTATTTATGATTTTCAGTACAATTATGTGAAAAAAACTTTCAAGGATAGGGCAAAACTATTGTACACAGACACGGATAGTCTTATTTATCATTTCAGAGTAGAGGATATTTATGAAATTATGAAAAATCATATTGATAAATTCGACACACCTGATTATCCAATAAATAATGTATATAATATACCTCTAAAGAATAAGAAGAAATTAGGTGTAAGGAAAGACGAAAATCATGGCAAGATTATGACTGAGTTCGTGGGGCTCCGAGCAAAAATGTATAGTTTTAAAGTGTCTGGTGAAGATCGAGAAAAATCGCGGGCCAAAGGAGTGAAAAAATCAGCATTGAAACGTATTACATTTGAAGACTATAACGCCTGTTTGAACCAACATAAAAATGTGTGGATGTCACAGAATATGATTAGATCGATCAAACACGATGTGTTCANTCATGGCAAGATTATGACTGAGTTCGTGGGGCTCCGAGCAAAAATGTATAGTTTTAAAGTGTCTGGTGAAGATCGAGAAAAATCGCGGGCCAAATGAGTGAAAAAATGAACGTTTAAGCGTATCACATTTGACGACTATAAAACCTGCTTGGACCAGCATAAAAATGTTCGGATGTCGCAAAATATGATCAGATACTTCAAACATGATGTGTTCACAATTAATCAAATAAAACTAGCTCTAAGTTGGCAGGATGATAAGCGCATTTTTCTGCCATACACAACAGATACTTTGCCTTACGGATTTAAAAACAATGATATGGTAAATAACTTGTAAAGGAGAAAGGGTGAGAAAATAAAAAAAAATTTTTTCGAAAAAAATATTTCTTTATTTAATAAAAATTCCTCATACATGTGTCTCCTTAATCCACCCAACGATTACACTAACGGTTCCATCTTCTTTTGTTATTGGAAAAAATAATAGTGCAATAAGCCTAATAACGAATATGGGAATAGTGCTGTTGTTAAAAAAATATAGCAACGGATCTCATCTTGTTTACACTGTAACGAGGCGATTCTTTTATTTTTATTTGTTTTTATTTCATACTTCTTTGCCCAACTACACACTGCCCCCTAAATAATAAAATCCCGCTACCGTTGGTTACCCCCTCCATCGATTTTCCCCTCATCGCCCCTCTACTCCCGCCACTGGACATCAGCCGAAGAAAGACAACAGTTCCGGCCCTACTGGATCAACTGAAGGAGCCGTTGCGCCCCCACAAATCACCCATACATGGGCCTAGACAACCCACCGCCCTCGACGATCCCGATCGACACATCCATGGATGATGATCGTGGGCACCATTTAACTACTACGATTGGCCCCGATCATCCACGAAGATGACCCAAAGATCTCGACTATCCGCGAATCCTCACGAACGAGACGAAGGAAAAGCCGGAAGAGAGAAGAAGCGGCACTCGTGTAACCGCTGTCCTGGACACTGCCACGTGCGCCCCAAGTCATTCGAATAGAAAGTGAACATACCCCGAAGTCTGTATATTGGACCGTGGTGTTAGAGTTAAGAGGATTTTTGTTGCCCGAGCTCATCGCGGTTCTAAATACTGTGCCCCTGGAGTCTGAAAGGAGGAACGAAAGCTCAGTCGCAGGAGTCGCTGGAGGACCTGGATTATTCTTGCACGTCCAGACCACAACAGGAATTCGTGAGTACAAGTTGTCCCCTTCATTTCCCCCTCGCCTCAAACAGTATTTCTTTCCATTCCCCCCAACGGTGAGCCTACAATCTCTTGTTTCTTGCCCTCCAGTTATTATTTATATATTTAGTTGCATTCCCTTGATACGACTAGCTTCTCCCTGTTTTTCTGCATTAGAGTCACCCCCTTTGCACGTGTACAAAAGTTGCCTGGCCTCCCCCACTTCCCTAGATAAGACCAAAAGGTCTTTTTGACGTCTTCTGACGATCTATTATTTGTATAGTAGATAAAATATATATTATTACTTCAATTTAACCCCTTATCTGATCCATCTCTTTATTTTACCTCTCCTCAATTCAGGAAATAGTCTAGGTAAAATAAGGAAAAGGTCACATTGGCGTTCAACGTGGGGCCAGGCGCTGAAAATTGAGCGTATTATTTTTCTCCCCCCTAGTCTTCCCCACCAAAGTCGCATTCCGTTCCCTTTGTGTGGCTCACTGTTGCGGGTTTGTTATGATTGCGTAACGCAGTTAAAGTCGCCCGATACACTCATCCTTATATTATATGGTGCATTCTCTTTCGAATACATTTTTCGTTCGAATATATTTTCTTCTCGGATTATTTTTCCTCTCGAATTTATTCTCATATTACTGTGTGCCCTCGAATTTATTCCCCTTGTACCCCCCCTCTCCCCCTCGAGTATTAACTTGGTCATTCCCTCCGACATTATTTTTGCCCTCCCGCCGTTTTCACCCATTGTGTGAACCCCCCCTATATCCCTCGATTCCCCCCTCGCAATCTCGACATTCTTTCGTCACCCCCCCCCCGTTGAATNCGTCGTTTACCGAACTTCCGTGCCAGATCATTTGTTTTTTTTTCTCTCCCTCCCCGCTTTCCCCCATCCCTTTTGCCCCTGAAAACGATTTCACCCGTCACACCCCCCCCTTTAAAGTTAATTTAGAATCCTTCCGTCAAATCAATAGTTTTCCGGATTAGATCACTTGTTTTTTGCAGTAGATTGCATTTAGGATTAAATTGAAAATCTTTTCTCTTTTTTTTTGTTGTTTCTCTCCAAAAAGTTGTTCCCTTCTCGTTTTTCTTTCTTTTTTTTTTCCTCTGGTTTTGGCGTAAGTTATTCTCGAAGGGGGTGACGAATGACAGGCACCTGCTTTTTGGTTATATTTTCTTGTTCTCTCCGAATATTCAAGCCGTGAGATATCGCAGGAGCCCGCGGATGGTTGTGTTCTGAACTTTGGGGAATTAACATCAAGCCAAAATAGCGTTGATTTTCGTTTTTTTTTTCTTGTCATTATTCCTTTATCAGACCATTGCAGGATCTGAAAGAAGACATCCCTACCTATTGATACCACCCCTCAAAATGGATCCCCTGACTGCAGGAGATAACCACCCAACCACCAGCATCACGACGCAAGTCACATCCCCCTCGAATCCCTCAAATCCGAACCCCATTCCCCAGACTACCGCCCCCTCGATCCAACCACCGCCAGCTTCTGGCACCCCCCCTATTGTCGGAGTTACCGCCGTCACTGAAACCCTAGACCTTTCCCCCTCTACTTGCGCAGAATCAGTGATCACCATTCTCCCCTCGAGTTACACCAGTAAGACCCCCACCACCACCAATGCTGGTCATATTTCCTCCGTCCTAACCCCTAGAGGCGTAGACCCTGCGATTGTCACGCAATACAGAGAGAAGTTACAAGATAGATGGGATCACTTGACCCCTCGCGATCAGATGGTACTTGCCGATGCCCTCGGAATTAGTTGTTTGGGGACGTATCAGGAATTGACTGATAGGTTCGTACGTTTTGAGATCATTCAGGAGTACGGTTCCGAATCAGACTTTTGGAATATCGAGGAGGACGGCATGAAAATGCCCCTCACTACAGTAGGGTTCCATATCACCCCCGAAAGAGACAGTTCATTTACAATTCGCCCAAAAGAGAGACTACCGACGAGGCAAACCCTCGGACCATTTCAAGACCCCCTTAGTTTTAATCAGTCTGAAATAGGGAATCTTCAGAATTCCCCGATGAACGACCCATCTCAAACCCACCGAGTTACCTTTCATCCCTCTACCACCGAACCAGGCACCTCCACTCCCTACGTATCCCCCCTGACTCCTCAATCTCAGGTCCCCCCCACAGAATACCCCTAGAACACCATCCCCTAGACTCCCCCATATCCCTCCCCATCAAGATGGGTTCCGCACGCAACCTGCAGCCCTTCCTCTGAGGTCTCAATATTATCCCTATTCTGATCACACGGTCCCTGCACAACACCATCCCCCCAATGCACACTCAACCTACAACGTTGATACCTCCGCCTTCGTTCACAACCATAGCTGCCCCCACCAAAAGCCTACTCCCTCAAACTATCCTTGCCAACAACGAAATCCCCCTAGTTACCCCCCTCAACAGCAGAATCCCTCGACCTACCCCTCCCAACCACAAAACCCCCCTAATTACCCCTCGCAGCACCAGAGTTCCCCAAATTACCCCGTCCCACGACAAAATCCCCCCAATCTCCCTTCACAACAACCATTCCCCCCTAATAATCCCCTACGCCAGACTCCTCGAAACTCCTCCAGGACTATCATCGGACATTCCTACATGCCCCCCCTCGCGGACCCTGACTATCCCATAAACCCCCTCAGACAAACGGACTATCCCACGACCACCTTCCGTGATCGGGACTCCGCTGTCCCCTCCTCCAGAGACCTGATGGTTAGTCACATCTTTAAACGCGATGGAATCACTTTCAGTGGAGCAGACCACGAAGACCCCCTCAATTTCTTGGATCGAATCGCGGACTGTTGCGCTATCCATAACCTCACCGAAGAGGAGACCCTTCGAGCCCTTTCCTCCGCCTTCAAGGGCAATGCCCACACGTGGTATAGGACGGAACACCCTTACATGTTCAGTTTCGAAGATTTCGTCGCTGCTTTCAAAGCTACCTATTGCCCCCTTGGCCGCGAGGAGAGTATCTGACAGGATATTATGCGCCGGACCCAAGCCTCCGGGGAGAAGGCTAGAGAGTACATTATTTATATGAGAGGACTTTTCGCGAATTTATATCCTCCCCCAACCATCGAAAGACAATTAAATATTGTTTATACCCAACTCCACCCCCAATACGCGAAGGACATCGACAGATACACATTCTCCACGTATTCTCAGTTGCTCGCCAGGGCCCATGCAGCCGAGCTGAAGACCAAGAAGCCCTCCCCTCAAAATCACGCTCTCGGGGCCCAGCCCGTCCGCGCCCCAGATATCCCCCCTGCCCAATTTGCCGTGAACCCTTACGCACCCCCTCCCGACTACTCCACCCCCAACACTCAACTCCAGCCCCCTCCACTGAGCCCTCCTCGACGGAGTTTCTCCGCTGCCACTCAGAGAACTCGCCCGTTTCCTCAAAACCTCCCCCCCATGCCACCATCCCCCCTCTGATGAGCACCCCTGTCCCTAGAACTTTGAGCCCTCCGGTGCAGAACAAGGTTGCATACGACAATCTCAACTGCTACAGATGTCGCCAACCAGGTCACTTGGCACGAGAATGCCCCACTAATCCCTATGCTAATTTCCCCCAGCCCAGGTATGATGAGAATCAAAATAGACCAGTTCTTCCTTACAATTCCCCTAGATATCCCTTGCAATACTTGCCTAGACCCTCGTATCCTCACCGAGGACCGCACTTAAATGCCGTCGGATCCCCTCAGTCTCCCCAATATGCCCCTCAGGAAAACAAAGAAGCGGGGGAGTTACAACCTCCTCCCCCCGCGAATGCATCCCCGACAAGTTGAGGCCAAAGTCAATTCTTGGCTTATTCACAGTCGTCGCACGCAGAATAACCCCCCGCGCTCAGGCAGACCTTTGGGAGCGGCCCCTCCCAGCGTTCAAAATCCCCCTAGTCACGAGACCCCATTAACTCCCAGCGGATGTAACCTTCTCCCCCCTTTTCCGCCCCTCACAACCCACAAGACCAAAACATTCAAAATTCTTCCCCATCTCCTCACTCCTCCCCAGATCTTCCCAACTCCTCCTCCCCCTTAAATTTAAATACCCCTAGTAATTCTCCCGGACCAGACAATCCCTCACCCCCACCCATTCAAAATGATCAGACAATCCCCGCCTCCCCTCCTAGCACCAATGCTACCCC
>NW_021680579.1:221760-228191 GCF_001412515.2 Diachasma alloeum
CCCCTCAGATTCCACTCATCCTTCTTCGGATCCCCCCGCCAATCCCCTTGCTGGAGCCCCTGAAATAGTTACAATTACCATCGATGATTCGAAGAACCCCGATTGCGACTGTTTCAGTACAAAAGAATGCCCTTTGGACTCAAAAATGGACCCGCGACTTTTCAAATGTTGACGGACATGATTATCCCCACCCAGTTGTCAAATAACGTGCGAAGGTACGCGGACGATTTTTTGATGTTTACAAAAACCTTCGAGGAACACAAGTGGTTCATTTCCCAATTAATCACCCGCTTACAGGAAAATAACATCACTATCAACGCGGATAAGTGTGACTTTTTGTGTGATAGATTAGAGTTTCTCGGATATTTATTGACCCCCGAGGGACTCGAAGCTGACCCCGAAAGTAGCCCCCATTACCAACTACCCTCCCCCTCGAAATGTCAAAGAGGTCCANCGAGTTTCTCGGATACTTATTGAGCCCCGAGGGACTCGAAGCTGACCCCGACAAAGTAGCCCCCATTACCAACTACCCTCTCCCTCAAAATGTCAAAGAGCTCCAACGCTTCCTCGGAATGGTCGGTTGGTACGCTCGGTTCCTCCACTCCCTAGCGGAAAATAAAGCCCCCCTCCTCGGAGTATTAAAAAAGGACCAGACTTGCGACTGGACAGAATATCACCAGACCGCTTTTGAAAAAATGAAAAGATCCCTATTTTCCACCCCCGTCTTAGCCCGCCCCGACTTCGAAAAACCCTTCACAATACAAACAGACGCTAGTGACGTCGCGATCGGAGCCGTATTAACTCAAGAATCTGAGTTCGGATCCGATCACGAACAGAAAAATTCCTCCCTAGGCGCCGATTGTCCCATTTACTTCGCCAGTAGAGTCCTCACCCCTCCTGGAAGAAACTATACCGTCATTGAGCGAGAGTGCCTAGCAGTATTGTGGGCCACCAGGAACCTCCGTCCATACATTGAAGGAAGTCAGTATAGAGAAGTGGCTTTTAAACTTCAAAAATCCCGCTGGCCGCGTCGTTCGATGGGCCCTCGAACTCCAGTCCTACGACCCTGTCATCATCCACCGGAAAGGATCCCTCCACGTTGTCCCTGACGCCCTTTCTTGTGTCTGCCCTACTATCCTCGCTGCCCTCGAAATCATCAAGTCATCCCCCGACCGATGATAACAGAAAAAGAAGCTAGACGTGACCCTCAACCCATCGAAATACCCTGATTGGACGGTAGAAGACGACACCCTTTACCAACTTAGAACCTGCCGCCAAATTGACCTTACTCTCCCTGACCTCAACCGTTGGAAGACCGTTCTACCCCCGGAACTCCGACGCCCGTCATCGCCGACGCCCACGAGAGCCCTTACGCCGCTCATGGAGGAATAGACAAAACCGACCATCGAGTCTCCCTTTATTTCTATTGGCCAGGAATCTACCGAGACGTGGCTAAATTTGTCCATTATTGCCCTCAGTGTCAAAAATATAAAGCTGTCCAAACTTCCCCTCGAGGATTAATGCGGGACCGAGTACTAATTGAACCCTAGTCCAGCGTAGCTGGTGACATCATGGGCCCCTTCCCCTCCAGTGGTAAACAGAACCGGTATTTGTTTGTTTTGGAAGACGCTTTTACTCGGTACGTAGAACTCAAACCCCTTCGGAAAGCTACTGCCAAAAATATTTGGAAGGCACTGTACGAATTAGTGATCCTGCGCTGGGGGAAACCCCAATATTTCCTTAGTGATAGCGGTACAGAATTCATTGGGAAGTATCTCACCAAACCTCTGGCCCAATTAAAAATCTCCCACCTCACCACCCCTACATATCACCCCAATCGAATCCCGTGGAGAGAAGAAATCGCGACCTTAAACCTATGATCGTCATTTACGCTGGTGAAAACCACCGTGATTGGGATTTACACCTCCCTGAACTCGCGTTTGCCCTCAACACTTCCCTTCATTCCTCCCTAGGAGTCTCCCCCGCCTTCCTCAAGATGGGACGTGTACCCTCACCCTCTAGCACACTCGCCCCCCCCCCTCGAGTGGTGAACCGCCCCCTGAAACCCTCCCCGCTGGACCCTGGAAATCCCGTTTGGATAGAATGACGCATATGTATGATCTAGCACGAAAGGTAATGGGCGAAGCTTTTGCTCGTCAAGCTGTAAACTATGACAAGAACCGGTCAATGAAAGTTTTCTCGGTGGGAGAATTAGTTCTCAAAAAGTACCGCCCCCTCTCACGAGCAGCCCTCCATTTTACCGTGAAATTAGCCCCTAAATTCGATGGACCTTATCTGATAGTTAACGTCACCTCCCCGATAATCTATGAACTTGAAGACCCCCTTAGAAATCGCATTAACAAAGTTCACATAGCCGACCTTAGACCATTTTACCCTCGATCACCCCTAGGTTCTGGAGACGATGGTGAGTGCGAGGAGAAGTCAGATGGGGAGAGGAACTTATCGAGTCCCGATGGGAGAGATGCTCTCCCCAAACCTACCACGGTCAGCCCAATACATGGAGATGCAGACGATGCTGATAAGAGGATGGAAAGAGATCGAGTGGGAGAAGCAGTTCCTCCTGAGAACCCTTCCAGAGAGGCTCAGCAAGTATCAGGCGACGTCGCCACCCCAGGAGACTCCCAGCCCGCGAGATACATCGCCAGAGGACGTGGTAGACCCCGCAGACGTCCCACTGCCCCCCTCACAGACCCTCGAGACTTTGGCCCCGTCGCCACCAGATTACGCCCACGAAATCCCTAGTCCACCCCCCCTTGACCTCCTCTTGGAGTCGCCCCCTCGATCCCCAACTGATACTCCCCTCAATTATCCCCCAATAAGTCCCCAAACCCTCGACACCGCCCTCAGAGCCCTCAGACTCCCCGCCCCATTATCCCATTTCAAGCCCCTCAAAGATCCCCATAACGAGAGGTTCATTCCCCCGCTACTCACCCCCCTTCTACAGTGGACCACGGAGCTGTCCCAATCACCCTCGCCTAAAGGCCCTCCCCTCACACCTCAGACCTTCAGAATCGCAGCCCAGGGCCTTAAGCGCCCTCAAATTCCCCCCCCACCAATCTCGCATTCCCCCAAAAGCCATTCGACCAGCAGACCCTCCTCAATTGCCCTCGCTTCCCTCCGTGTCTCCAGAGTCCACGTCCTTACGAGTTCCAAACCCTCTCCTACCACACCACCTACCCCCCTCCCAAAGCACATAAAGATACGAAGCCTCCCCCCCTTATGAAGCAAGTGCCTCCCTCGACCACCAACTTACCTTCCCTCATGTCCATCCACGTCCCCATAATCCCTAGAAGCGTCCGTAGACCCCCTGGTTACCCTCGTACCAGCCCAATTCCCCTCGATTCCCCCTTGTTGCACACCGGGTGCAGAAAATGCAACGGTGTGCATCAAGCCAAAGATTGCCCCATTAAAACCCGACGCTGTTTCTTCTGCGGCAAATGGCAGGTCGACGTCCTTTCCTGTCCCACCTGCCGCAATCTCCCCTAGACCGGATTCCGTGACAAATCATTATCTCACCCCCTGGAAGACCTAGCCCTAAGTAACCCCCCCCCCCCCCCCCNGCGGGCCTGTGAATAGTATTTTTTTTTCTTTTTTGAGTCATTTTGTTTTTTTTCCTAATAGATCATTTTGTCATTATTGTTATTATATTTTAAGGATGGGAGTGTTGTGGAGACGCAGTGATATTAACGGGGGGAAATTGTAGGGATACACCCCGTACCAAGAGAGAAAGAAATAAATAATATGGTGTTATTAATAGTATTGGAGCCTTCATTCCAGCCTCCCCTCTCCTGGAGCCATTGATCGGAAGAGAAAGTTTTGAATTGTCCAGCATAGGGTTGTGGAAACACTATGCATTCCCTACCCCGGGACAGCTGTGATGAGGCGATTGTTTTATTTTTATTTGTTTTTATTTCATACTTCTTTGCCCAACTACACACTGCCCCCTAAATAATAAAATCCCGCCACCGTTGGATACCACTCCGCTCGATTTTCCCCTCATCGCCCCGCGACACCAACCACTGGACATCGCGAAGACAACAGCCGAAGAAAGACAACAGTTCCGGCCCTACTGGATCAACTGAAGGAGCCGTTGCCCCCCCACAAACCACCCATACATGTGCCTAGACAACCCACCGCCCTCGACGATCCCCATCGATACATCCCTGGATGATGATCGTGAGCACCATTTAACTACTACGATTGGCCCCGATCATCCACGAAGATGACCCAAAGGATCTCGACTATCCGCGAATCCTCACGAACGAGACGAAGGAAAAGACGGAAGAGAGAAGAAGCGGCACTCGTGTAACCGCTGTCCTGGACGCTGCCACGTGCACCCCAAGTCATTCGAATAGAAAGTGAACATACCCCGAAGTCTGTATATTGGACCGTGGTGTTAGAGTAAAGAGGATTTTTGGTGCCCGAGCTCATCCCGGTTCTAAATACTGTGCCCCTGGAGTCTGCAAGGAGGAACGACGGCTCAGTTGCAGGAGTCGCTGGAGGACCTGGATTATTCTTGGACATCCAGACCACAACAGGAAGTCGTGAGTACGAGTTGTCCCCCTCATTTCCCCCTCGCCACAAACAGTATTTCTTTCCCTTCCCCCAACGGTGAGCCTACACTCTCTTGTTTCTTCCCCTTCAGTTATTATTTATATATTTAGTTGCATTCCCTCGACACGACTAACTTCTCCCCTTTTTTCTGCATTAGAGTCACCCCCTTTGCACGTGTATAAAAGTTGCCTGGCCTCCCCCACTTCCCTAGATTAGAGCAAAAAGCCTTCTTGACGTCTTCTGACGATCCATTGGTTGTATAGTAGATGAAATATATCTTATTACTTGGATTTAACCCCTTATCTGATCTATCTCTTCATTTTACCCCTCCTCAATTCAGGAAATAGTCTAGGTAAAATAAGGAAAAGGTCACAACACTCATGTAAGAACTTATCTAGTTGTACATAATACTGTAGGAGATATTCAACGTATTTTTGCACCATCTGAGTAACATTGAGATTTCTACCAGTGATATATTTTGCTGATAATTCTATAAACGACTGATATCCAATCATCGTTGCATATGATGTATAAGCCTTACATTCTGTCTTGACTTGAAGAATACCTGTGCCTGAGATATTCATTGTGTCTCTCCACTCTCCTCCACATGAAAAATTCGGCTCCTCTCTCTCGGGCACTGAGTATAGCCAGCCCTTTTCTGTTTGCTTCCAATATGAGGCAAAGGTGGAACTCAGTTTGATACTACAATTAGCAAGTGGTGACAGTTGTCTGCTGGTCATGAACATTGCAACCTGCTAAATTGGTTGAGAAGTAGCATCATAGAATGGGTTCTTTAGTTGACAAATATACTGATAATCATTTGTGGTGAAGCATTCAGCAATGTCTTTAGAGTGTGCCAAGGTATAATGATATTGGCTAAGCAGCAGGTAGTCGCCCCGAGGTTGAATGTACGCTGACCCTTGGCGGTTGCCGAACACTTGAGCCGTAGGATATGGATACATTTTGTTCAATTCCTATGTCTTTGAATTTAACAGTAGGATTTTCAATATTACATCTAATTTTCCATCATCAAATCCAATCTTTACCTTCACTTTTTTAGTAAATCATCAGAACATGGTTGTTCAATCGAGAGAGGGAGAACCAATGACTGATCCTGTCTCATTGCAATGAAATTATTGACAACACTCTCCAGTTTTGTATGAGTGAATAATTCAAAATGAATGACTTCTGCGTTTGCAGAATGTATGGGATCAATTTTCCTTTCCAGAAAATACATGTACATATCCAGCTCGATTTCCAAATGTTTCGCCCAATATCGGATGCTATTGAGCATTCGATGATGAAGCAATGATGGGAATTTGCCCTCTTTTTGTGGCTCTTCAATTAAATTGACGGCCTTTAAAAACTCTTCGACACAGGTTTCATTTTTATTTCTCAATTGATCCAACTGATCATGTAGGTGATGTAATCCTCTTTAAGCCATATGCCTGTGACAATCATTGATCGTTCGATTCAATATTTCCTCAGAGTTGAGTTGGATTTCATTCAACGATCCGAAAAGAATTTCTGTGATAATTCCAACATATCCAGAAGGTAGACATTTACTTTCCTCAGACACTGATTGATTTATGAAAAACAGTAATTGGTCCATGTATTTTTATTCTTTCTGAACCCACCGCAACCGATTTCCACCACAAAGTACTGTCACACATGTAATAGCCTCTGCATAATATTTACATGCATGATTCATATATTCTAGTTCATCTCGTGTGACGACTGGCCTTTGAGGAATTATTGTCTTCTAGTCAATGTGTGTTGCTAGCTTCCACTCAGCTGTCCATTCATAATGCAACCCATTGGACGTTGGAAAACCATATTTACAAAATCCATAGAGT
>NW_021680579.1:228342-293643 GCF_001412515.2 Diachasma alloeum
TTTGGGGCCGAGTTTTTGGGGCCGAGTTTTGGGGCCGAGTTTTGGGACCGAGTTTTTGAGGCCGAGTTTTTGGGACCGAGTTTTTGGGGCCGAGTATTAGGACCGAGTTTTGGGGCCGAGTTAATCAAAATTAATCGAGTCGTGACAGTGTTTGTGAGGAGGCGTCAATAATAGTCAAAATATTTCAATGTCACCTTGTGAGAAGAAACTGGTAATGGGCGATCTGTCAAAAGTTTGGAGTTCAAAAACACTTCTAATAGTTGGATCGATGAAGAAAATCTTGATGGGGGGAATTCCAATATGAACCATCAGGCTAATCGTAATTTTACCAGCGGAGTGGATTCTGTGGACAAGACAATATAATGGCCACAGTTTTATCACTTCAACTACTCATAGCATCATTCTCTTACTCTATGGATTTTGTAAATATGGTTTTCCAACGTCCAATGGGTTGCATTATGAATGGACAGCTGAGTGGAAGCTAGCAACACACATTGACTAGAAGACAATAATTCCTCAAAGGCCAGTCGTCACACGAGATGAACTAGAATATATGAATCATGCATGTAAATATTATGCAGAGGCTATTACATGTGTGACAGTACTTTGTGGTGAAAATCGGTTATGGTGGGTTCAGAAAGAAAAAAAATACATGGACCAATTACTGTTTTTTATAAATCAATCAGTGTCTGAGGAAAGTAAATGTCTACCTTCTGGATATGTTTGGAATTATCACAGAAACTCTTTTCGGATCATTGAATGAAATCCAACTCAACTCTGAGGAAATATTGTATCGAACGATCAATGATTGTCACAGGCGTATGGCTTAAATATGATTACATCACCTACATGATCAGTTGGATCAATTGAGAAATAAAAATGAAACCTGTGTCGAAGATTTTTTAAAGGCCGTCAAATTAATTGAAGAGCCACAAAAAGAGGGCAAATTCCCATCATTGCTTCATCATCGAATGCTCAATAGCATCCGATATTGGGCGAAACGTTTGGAAATCGAGCTGGATAGGTACATGTATTTTCTGGAAACGATAATTGATCCCATACATTCTGCAAACGCAGAAGTCATTCATTTTGAATTATTCACTTATACAAAACTGGAGAGTGTTGTCAATAATTTCATTGCAATGAGACAGGATCAGTCATTGATTCTCCCTCTCTCGATTGAACAACCACTTTCTGATGATTTACTAAAAAATTGAAGGTAAAGATTGGATTTGATGATGGAAAATTAGATGTAATATTGAAAATCCTACTGTTAAATTCAAAGACATAGGAATTGTACAAAATGTATCCATATCCTACGGCTCAAGTGTTCGGCAACCGCCAAGGGTCAGCGTACATTCAACCTCGGGGCGACTACCTGCTGATTAGCCAATATCATTATACCTTGGCACACTCTAAAGACAGTGCCGAATGCTTGACCACAAATGATTATCAGTATATTTGTCAACTAAACCAATGGGTACTTTACCCATTCTATGATGCTACTTCTCAACCAATTTAGCAGGCTGCAATGTTTATGACCAGCAGACAATTGTCACCACTTGGTAATTGTAGTATCAAACTGAGTTCCACCTTTGCCTCATATTGGAAGCAAACAGAAAAGGGCTGGCTATACTCAGTGCCCGAGAGAAAGGAGGTGAATTTTTCATGTCGAGGAGAGTGGAGAGATGCAATGAATATCTCAGGCACAGGTATTCTTCAATTCAAGACAGAATGTGAGGCTTATACATCATATGCAGCGATGATTGGATATCAGCCATTTGTAGAAATATCAGCAAAATATATCACTGCTAGAAATCTCAATGTTACTCAGATGGTGCAAAAATACATTGAATATCTCCTACAGTATTATGTACAACTAGATAAGTTCTTATATGAGTGTTAAAAAGATGAGCAATCATCCGTTGCTATATTTTTTTACCAACAGCACTGTTCCTATATTGTTGGCTTGTTGCACTATTATTTTTTCCAGTAACAAAAGAAGATGGAACCGTTAGTGTAATCGTTGGTTGGATTAAGAAGATATATGTATGAGGAATTTTTATTGAATAAAGAAATATTTTTTTCGAAAAAAATTTTTTTTCATTTTCTCCCTCTTTCTCCTTTACAAGCTATTTACAATATCATTGTTATTAAATCCGTAAGGCAAAGTATCTGTTGTGTTTGGCAGAAGAATGCGCTTATCATCATGCCAACTTAGAGCTAGTTTTATTTGATTAATTGTGAACACATCATGTTTGAAGGATCTGATCATATTTTGCGACATCCCAACATTTTTATGCTGGTCCAAGCAGGTTTTATAGTCGTCAAATGTGATACGCTTCAACGTTGATTTTTTCACTCCTTTAGCCCGCGATTTTTTTCGATCTTCACCAGACACTTCAAAACTACACATTTTTGCTCGGAGCCCCACGAACTCAGTCATAATCTTGCCATGATTTTCGTCTTACATTACACCTAATTTCTTCTTATTCTTTAGAGGTATATTATATACATTATTTATTGGATAATCAGATGTGTCGAATTTATCAATATCATTTTTCATAATTTCATAAATATCCTCTACTCTGAAATTATAAATAAGACTATCCGGGTCTGTGCACAATAGTTTTGCCCTATCCTTGAAAGTTTTTTTCACATATTTATATTGAAAATCATAAATAAATGTTTTAGAAATATCTAGAGACCGACGTCGGTGGTCGAAGCGGCTAGGTGCGAGCCTAGTGTGCGAAAGGTTGTGAGTTCAATTCCCCGTGGAACCGAGTTTTTCAACCGGAGGCTCCGGCGACCGGGAGGTCGCTAATATAGTGACCGCCTGTACCGGCATGGGTTTTCCGTGGTTTCCCATGCTACTCCTATGTTCTATAGGAGTGCGAATGCGGTGCAGTTTAGAATCTACAGCCGCATGCATAGGGTTGGATAGGGCCGATTAGCCAATCAGAAGTTAGAAAGGGCCGGATTATAAAAAAAAAGAAATATCTAGAATACTGAAGCCTACGTATATTGGTTTATTAAATTTAATTTTCGTTCTGCCCATTGGGATTATTACCAAATCCTTATCGAAAATAATACTACTATGAAAGTTGGGTTTCGATATCCAATTCTCAGCACCCCATCGTCCCATCTTGATACGAGTTTCACATCACGATGTTTCCAGACATTTTCCATCGTTTTTTCGAAAACCGCGTTATTCATCAATTTATAAAAACTTTTCTCAAAGTCATTCTGAGAATTTTTTCGATAATTAGTATTTAAGTCAATATATTTTTTTAACCACGAGTTTTGAGAAAACTTCAAGATGCTATGAATTTTAGTGATTTTCAAGCCCAAACTACAATATTGTTTGAGATTTTTATAATGAATGACAAAATTTTTTTTGGAGTTCAACGTGGTCAATAATTTTGGTAACATTGCCTGACCATTTGGAGGGATTATGTGTTCCGGGCACAATGGTAAATCTTTATGCTCTTGATGGAATTCATGTGAGTACTCCAGGTCAACCTCCAGAACGTTTCCAGTCTCTGAGTCATCTGGAATCTTCAGGATGTTGAGGGATGATCAATCTTCCATCCAACAGAAATTCCCACTCGGTAAATGATGACTCATTGCTGCTTCATATAAGTTATTCACATCTAGATACATAAAATATTATTTCTTTTCCTCTGGGTTATACACATTAGCACCCATGTAGGGGTTATTTGCCCTTCCGTATCGGTTTGAACACTGCGACAGTCCTCCTCTAATGCCTTTCTCAATGAATAGGAACATTTCAGGGTCTTGAAATAATTCCAATTGAACTCCAGTGATTTTTAACATTGCATCAAAAGCCAGTCCTGGTGCTGTATAATAATGAAGAGGATCTAAGTTGTAAGCGGTGAAACAACTCTCTCGAAAATTTTCGAAAATATCTGCTAGCTACAATACGTCGGTTTTCACATATAAATCCGCATATTCACCGAGTGTTCTGATGCTGAAATTTCTCCACACATCACATGCATGGTTGTAATCTTTATCGGATATGTACTCATCATTCAGTTGAGAATAAAACTCTTCTTTCCGTGGTAATTGTTGTACACTTAATTTTTCCCATGTATCCAAGTATTCGTATGGGAAAACTCCTTTGCGTACAACCAGGTCGAATTGTCGTTTTTGAAGGTAATGACTGGATGTGATTATTTTTTTTGCACCTTCTAAATATGAAGAAAGTTTATCGATAATGCTTGCCATAAAACGAAATGAGTCAATGAATCTCAAGTGGACTCCCGTTGATTCGACTGATTTCGTAAAAGAAATGTATTTCTCTTTGTTAATTGGGAGTATTGTCATAACCTGACAAATTGTGGAAAACCACAGGGATTACACACGATTCTGTGTAATTCAGGTTACAACCGGGATGAGCTGCTCCGAGATATTTTCCCGTGAAGTGGCCATGGTCCCGATGTTTCACTGCCTTTTCGGTGAATGTCCTGCCACAATTATGACATGTTTTAGCTGCATTATAGGCTCGCTCCATCCCGAAAGTCAAGTTCATAGGCTCATTTCTCTGTAATTCAGCATCAACTTTTATAGCTAAAATATGTAGCTGCTCAATAAACCACTCTACACAGTCTTTTCCACGATAAATAGAGAGTTACGATTTTGAGTTATCATAGCTACATTTCACATAAAATGCTACACTGAATCGTACACGATTTTGGTATATTTTGGTATTTACATCATTGTCATCGGACACTTTTTCCAATAAACACTCAGTATCAGCGTATACAACAAATGGCACAGTCAGTCGATTTTTGAAATTTTGAAATTTTAAATATTTTTCATCACGATGAGGAAAAATCATTCGACACTTACTGATTGATACACAATCAACCCTATGATTACTGTAGGCCTCTTTTTTGAAAAAGTGACACAAACACCTGTCACATATGAGTGTTTTACGTTTAAGTTTTGAAATTTGTGTACCAACTAAACGAGACAAATTCGAGATCCATGTATAGTGATGAATTCTTTCCTGTTCACCATTGAGGATGTCGTCTTTTTCAATCATGAAAAGGTGAATTGTTCTTTCTTCTTCTTGCAGTGTGGCTGTAAAATTTTTGCTCAAATAAAGGGGCACAATCCATTTTTTCTCTGATTCTTCGGCACTGTCGATTCCATATAAATTAATCGACACTTCAATCATTTTCTCGAACTTGGGAATGTCTTTTAATGCCATGGGGTATTTGAAATTACTAAATCTTTTCATAACAGTGCTGAAAGCTGGGTATGAGTTAGGTCGTTTCTTGACTTGAACGTTACAGCGAGCGGCCATAATGGACCATAAGAAGCAGTAGGCATCGTCTTTATTTTGAACATTCACGACAGCATGTTTCTTTTTAATCCATTCAGGTAGTTCAACGAAGCTGGATTCTCCGCGCAATGGATTATACTTATTTATGTTCACTTCTAAATTGATGACGTCAACTAATTTCCAGCCTGAGTCTTTTTCCTGGAACTCATCTGCTTTCACAAGAAGGTTTACTCTTATGTGTTCATCGAACCATTGCCTAATATCAGTTGAATCAAGAATTATTTCATTCTTGGTATTGAAATATTTTTCTTCTTCAATGAGATGTTCATCTCTATTAATTTCATATTTACACGTTAACACTACATTCACTTTCAAACTTCCTTCTTGTTTTAATGCATTTTTCAAGAGCATTCGTCTAGCATCATCTAAAAATTTGGGTATGTCTAGATTTTTCACGTTTATGATTACACCGGTTCTCATACGACCCTCAAAAGCACTTTGTAAGTCCTCCCATCAGACTCTATCGGTTAAATTGCCACTCAAATCCCCTCCTATCACTTCCAAGTTTCTGAATCTTGCGTAGAACGCTTTCAGTCGTCCTGACATGTGAGTTAAACGTCGTTTCTCACTATGACTCGCACTCCTCTTCAATAATGCATTAATTTCTTTTGAATGTCCTCTGACGTGATTACGCCATTGTGGAATTTCCCTGGGTCTTTTATTCGTTTTCACTATATCATACGCATCCTCCAATGACCTCAATAATCTTTTACACGCGTTAGGATCTATGTTGTTCATGATAAAGACACTAAAGAGCTAGTGGAAAATCAAGGTGAAATTTGTTTATATAGATACATATGCGAGTGTGCCTACGCTTATACACTCTGTAACATCGTACGTAATTGGTTGAAAAAGAATCATGTGACTCATGGAAAATTATCAACAAAATAGCAACATTTTTTGTTCATGGGAAAAAAATAGCTGAAAAATGTCCAGGATAACATTTAATCTTTGCGGTGCGATAGGACATCAAAGGGTCCGAAAACTCTGCTCCAGTTTGTCAAACATCATGTTCTTAGGGTTGTGAGTACAACGTGCGTTCCCAGGTAACACGAAAACGTCTATCTAAACAAAAGATTGCGTTCGGACTTCTTCCAATACATTTCCATTCTTATCAGTTTGCAGCAGATGGAGATTTTGCGGAAACTCCTTCTACTACAACGTATAAAATTTGTCGAGGACTATGCCAAATTGGTGGGGGTACCTAAGTTTTTGAATGACTGATCGTCTGCCTTTGCAGATATACTTACTCCCTCCCCTTCTGAACCTTTCTTTTTAAAATAAATATTTATATATTGATATCGTTATCAACAACAATTTCACACGAATGGGGGCGGCAAACGAGAACGTACCGGAAAACTCAAGTTCCGACATGTCTGGAAAATGTCAAATGGAGCCAGGTGTCAATGTTTGATGAAGAAGAAGAGGAGCCCCTTCTATGATTTCTACAGCAGCGAATTAGTTAACCCTGTCACCCCTCGCGGCAGTGTATTGAAAAGTTTGGGTATACTAATTGATTAATTAATTAATCGATCCTCGAATTTAGCCGTGATTTGCGGAATTAATCTGCGAATCAAACCGCGACCTGCGAATTAATTAACCCCTTCACTCACCCCCTCGAGGGGTGAATTGACTAGGTCACCGAGAAGGTCCTTTGTAACGCAAAACCGAGAATTAAATTGATTAACCAGCGAACTAAATAACCCTTTCATCACTTCGAGGGAGATACGCGCGAATTAATTAATCAAACCGCGAATTAAACCGTGACCCGGCAAATTAAGTAACCCTTTCATCACTTCGAGGGGAAAAAATCGCGAATTAATTAATCAAACCGCGAATTAATCCGCGAATTAAACCGCGACCGCGCAAATTCATTAACACTTTCATCACTTCGATGGAAAAAACCGCGAATTAATTAATCAAACCGCGAATTAAACCGTGACCCGGCAAATTAAGTAACCCTTTCATCACTTCGAGGGGAAAAAATCGCGAATTAATTAATCAAACCGCGAATTAATCCGCGAATTAAACCGCGACCGCGCAAATTCATTAACACTTTCATCACTTCGATGGAAAAAACCGCGAATTAATTAATCAAACCGCGAATTAAACCGTGACCCGGCAAATTAAGTAACCCTTTCATCACTTCGAGGGGAAAAAATCGCGAATTAATTAATCAAACCGCGAATTAATCCGCGAATTAAACCGCGACCGCGCAAATTCATTAACACTTTCATCACTTCGATGGAAAAAACCGCGAATTAATTAATCAAACCGCGAATTAAACCGCGACCCCGCGAATCAAAACGCGAATTAAACCGCGACCCCGCGCATTAATCAACCACCCACCCACCCACTTTCATCTGACCCCCCTACTGGGCCCCAACGACGAGGTCGACGCCAAAAATGTTGCGCCAGAATCGGCATTACTCAACTACGAGGAACTACCGGAAAAATTCAACCTCTTGATGTGTACGGCTTCAGGATTTGTAAAAATTACGTCCGTCATTTTTCAGATACGGTTGTTCTCTTAAATCATAATATTAATTTGCATGCGCGGAATAATGTGGTCAAATTGCAATCTTTAGTCCATAATCAATTATCATCACCGAGGTATCAAAACCTATTTCGTTACGCTTGGTTCCAGAGTGACTACATCGCTAAAAAACCAGAGGAATTTGATAATCCTGTCGATTTTGCGTTTGGACAATCTTCTAATCCAAAATGTGAAGTTGATGGTTGTTCTAATGTTGCGGTAGTTAGATGCTCGTGGTGCAGAAAGTCTCTCTGCATGCACCACTTTTTTTGATGAATATCATTTCTATACTAATTATGTTCCCTAATAAACTATATATACATATATCTATTTTGAATAATTCATAGTTTTCGACAAAATCAAACTTGCGCCTGTAAAAATTCCAGTTTCGAGCAAAAAAATTAAAAACCAGTTTCCGCATTTTTTTTGCATCGGGTGCTCTTCCTACTGGGCTGTCCGGCCCCTAGCTACATTCTTTCATTTTTTTTTCGAATAATATTGGTTTCATGCAAATTTGAACAATATTTTTTTTTCCTGAAAGACACAATTTTCATGCGGGTAGTTAACCCCCAAATTTGAAACCTCAGAGTGAGTAGTGTTTGTGATTTCCATAATTCCTCCCCAGCTATTCATCAGTTGGATAAATTGAAAAAATAACCGCACCACCTTGGTGGATGATGTTGCCCGGAAATTATTTTTTTCACCCTAGAAAACTCCAGTTCTGGGGAAAAACCAAAAACAGGTATTCCGCATTTTTCCATGGTCCATCCGACGCAGTTGGTTTCATAAAATTCTGAATCATAGTTTTTTTTTTTTTGAAAAATGAAGTCTACACGGGTAGTTTACCCCCCACTTTTCAACCCCCGGAGCAACTATCATTCATGATTTTTATAATTCCTCACGAACTATTTATTCCTATAGTGAACATTTAACAAAATTCCCTTCTTATAGGTGGAATTGAAAAATCACCCCCAAAAGTGGTCACCTTCTGACCATGGTTTCCCCCCTTAAAACTGCGTATCCACCGATAAAAAAAATACGTGTCGCTTAGTTTCGAGTCCTCTACAACATATATGAGTTTCATCGAAATCGGAGGGGAACACCTCCCTAGTGTTCCTTGTTAGTGGATAAACTAAAACGCTGGGCGATGTGTGTAAATTCGTCAATGAATTTATCGCCTCGAAGCCTGCAAATTTCTTTCGCGACGGCAATCGAATATTACCTGAGAGATGATGCAAGGTCATAGAAAACGATGGACAATGTTTCCAAGATTAAGTTCGTTGTTCTCTATTTTTTTATATTAAATAAATTTACTGAAAAATCAGTAAAAATTAAGTCACACACCCCGTCATTAGGCCGAAAAAACTTTTCTGGCGAATATGTATTTGCAACCACAAATACATATTTGCAGCCGAAGGCGAGGGTCGCAATTATGTGGGCTAGTAAACTTTTTTTAGGCCGTATGACTAAAAATATTTTTCGTCATAATGGCTCTAAGCGGCGATTCACGGATGCGTAGACAAAAATATAATTAAACTCTGAAAGCAGAGCGTGATTGCAAATCATTCAGTGGTCAATGGTACTTCACCACTAAAAGCCCATCGAATGAATTTGACAGTACGTAATCAAAATTTTTTTTTACATTTTTTTTCTTTTTGGGACTCTTCACCAACCACGTCCTCGTCCTGAGTCTTAGGTGATGCCAAGAGTTGGTGATGGTTGAATTCTTCATCCAAGAACTGTCACCTCATTGAGAGAAGTTGATATCTTCATAATGAAGATATTGAGAATGTGTGATTGGGTTAATGAAGGAACACTTTTTATCCACTGGAAATTATGAAGCTGACAAGTATGAAAAATTCAATAGGAAACCTTGCAATTCCACTCGAAAAATCTCTTGGGATCCAATAGGAATTCTATGCGGTTTCCATAGGATTTCCTGTGAAATTCTATTTCAAAATTCTATTTGTTTTTCGCGCTAATTCTATTGTATATTCGATAAGACAAAGTCAATAGATTTCGAATTTCTGTTCAAATTTTCTCTTGCGATTTTTTCCATTAGCATTATTGGGCACTAAGTTTTTTCATGGCGCGCGCCACAATAAATTATTATTCTGAAATTCATATAACGCGTCTTTAATATACTGCATCGCTACGTTCGAGATAAACATCAAGCTATCCTTGTCCCTTACGAAATTTCTGGACATTTCTCGAACATATGATAATGAAATGTATTTGAATCCTCACGCTCCCGGCCAAGATGTTCAGTCCAATTTCAGTCTCGATTGTAAACACATCTTACACGCTAAATACAACCGCCTTTCTTTATTTCAACCACGAGTCTTTATTGTACTACTCGCACTACACCGCCACAACTGGTGACCCCGACGTGATCTAGTGAATAGATTCTCGCGTTTTCGTTATTCATTAGATCTCGTTAACGTCCGCGGCTATTCAACGAAATTCGGGAGCATCTTTACTTTCATCGTGCGCTTTGTGCGTTGGTTTTGTCTACCGCTTGCGCTCGTATGTTGTATCGTTCACCTGCGCCGATCAAGTGTTGTGAATCTCGGTGAATTGCTGAGCACCTAAGGACATTGTTCTGCACTGAGAATATCCGAGAATTTTATTTGCTTAAATTAGTGATAACGTTATGCGGGATGACGTAGAGTTTCCGACTGTGGAAGGCCACTTCGACGCGTCTCAATACGGTGTTCCGTCTTCAAGGTCGAACGCTCAGCTTTGTGATTCGCCCAAGTTGGAGGACAGTGTCATCTTGCCGGAATCACTGACGAAATACTGAGCTATTACTACGCCTCGCCGTATCTCAACGCCAGGGCCGCCACTGAGGGGCAGGACATCCTCTTGAACGTGGCCGCAGGGACGCCCTACACTCACCTCAAGGAAACGTTCGTCGAACACCTTATGCTCTCCTGAGATGCACGACTCCAGAAGCACGACGCGTGTTACCTCAGGAGCAACACGGTTCCTGATAACATTCTACGCATCAAATGGCTCAGCCGACTACCGATGACAACGCAGTCCATCCTCGCGTCGCAAGCCGACATGGCTTTTGATAGTCTCGCAACCCTTGCCGACAAACTGCATGAAATTGCATTGCCGGCAGTGCATACAACGCCGTCCAGGAGCTCACGACCTCAGTGCTCGAGGTGTCCTTTTTCGCCTCGAAGCTTCGATCAGCGAGTTAACACCTATTTTGAAGGGGCAAAAATTCGCACGCTCTCGCTCTTACTCTCGATCTCGACCCGTTTCCGAGCAACTTGATTAGCACCCGACAACAACGCGTGCTGTTATTATCAAAAATTCGGCGACAAGGCTACACATTGTAAGCCGCCTTACTCGCTACAGGGAAATCCCCCAATGGACCGTTAGCGGCGGTAAACGTTCCCTCATTCAAATCAAACTGCCTGTTCGTAACGGATCGCGCCACCAAAATCCAATATCTGGTGGACAATGGTGCTGACCTCTACACGTTCCCGAGTCTCTCGCTCCTGGTGCAAGCAAACGAGTCAACTATACGCTTACTGCAGCAAATAGCTCGACAATCAACACATACGTCTGCACAATGCTGTTGCTCAACCTTATCCTCAGAAGCGATTTCGCATGGCGTTTTGTGGTGGCGGACACAACTAAACCAATCGGTGATGAGTTTTTGGCACATTTTGGCATTTTACCTGACCTAAAGAATGGCTGCCTTATCAATGCAAGAACTGGATTAACGACCTTATGTAAAGGGTCGCTATCGAGTATCATCTCGGAAATCAAGGTTACGCCTGTCGATCCTTCATGGTCAGATTTCCTCGCAGAGTTGCCCAACCTGATGAAGCCCGAAGGAATATGCCTGCCAGCCAAACACGCGATGCTGCACCATATCGCTACTAAACCTGGACCGCCCGTATCCAGCAAGCCACATCGCTCCGCCCCCGACAAACTTTAAATCGCCAAGGCGGACTTCGACAAAATGATACAACTGGGAATCACTCAACGTTCGAAGAGTGCTTGACGAATGGCGATCTTGCAGGCATTACCGACAACTGGACCCACGAACAGTACCGGATCGATATCCCGTTCGCGTTCTGGTAGACTAGTGTAAATCTCGCTGGAAAGACCATCTTCTCAACTATCGACCTCGTGCGGACCTTTAATCAAATACTGGTGGCCATGAACGACGTAAACAAAACCGCCATCATCACACCGTTCGGCCTGTTCGAATTTCCGTTCATGACGTTCGACCTTCGGAATGCCGCTCAGACATTTCAAAGGTTTATCGACGAAGTGACACGGGGCCTAGACGATTTCTCGTTCCCTTATATCGACGACGTCCTCCTCGGTTCCAGGGACATCGAGGAATATGGCAAAGACCTTCGCATGCTTTTCGAATGGCTCTCAAAGTATGGTGTCGTAATCAACACCACCAAGTGTCACTTCAGTCAAGCGGAGGTGGAGTTCCTTGGACATCACATCTCGGCACAGGAAATCCTACCGCTTCCGAGGAAGGTGGGGGTAGGTAATCGTCAATTTCCCTCGGCCAACGATGATGCGAAAACTGCGTGAGTTCTTTGCCATGATTAATTTGTATCGAAAATTTCTTGAAGATCCTGCGAAGTTCCCGGCTCCTACACGAATGTAATTAGGGCGCTAATGTCAAAGGCTCTCACCCTGCCACCGGGACACCGAAGCGCGATGCAGCTTTTGCCGCCTGCGAGGAAGAGTTGCGGAAAAGAATGATGCTAGTTTACCCCGACAAGACACTCCCGTGGGCCATTTTCAATGACGCTTCCGAGTATGCTATCGGAGCGGTCCTTCAACAACGATGAGGACAGCACTAGGAACCGCTCGCTGTCTTCAGCCGGAAACTGCAGCCTGCGCTGAGGAAACAGTGGCCTTACGACCGACAGCTTCACGCTACCTACGTTGCCGTGCAAAAGTTGCGCTACATCTTCGAGGCATGACACGTCACGATATTCACCTATCACAAGCCCGTGCTTCACGCTTTCACTCAAGACCCTGACAGAGCGATGCCACGGCAATTCCATCGCCTGAGTTTCATCAGTCAGTTTTCGTCCAACATCAAACACCTGGCCGCCAAGGATAACGTTGTCGCCGATGCTCTCTCTCATACCGAGGACATCTCCGCAGCAGTCTCTACGAATTAGCTCGCCAAAGGTCAAGCCGCTGACGAGGAGCTCCAACAATGCTTCCAGAGTCAACAACACGACGTTTTCGTCATGCAACCTGTCAACATCCCGGACTGCACCACATCGATCTCCTGTGAGGTATCTGGCGATCTGATTCGCCCTTTCGTTCCTTTCGTTACCGTTGAGGAAAAAGATTTTCGACGCTCTCCATAGCATCAGCCATCCTGGAGCACGAGTATCTACGAAGCTGGTGACGCAACACTGCGTCTGGCCGAGCATCAACCGAAACTATCGATTATGGGGCCGCGCATGCCTAGTATGCCAACGAAATAAGGTATCCCGCCATGTCCCATCCCTGATTCATGATTTTCCAGGACGCACGCCTCGCTTCGAACACATTCACGTGGACATCATCGGACCATACATCCCCTTCAGAGGGTATCGCAACTGCCTGACGATTATCGACGGTTTCACCAGGTTTCCAGAGGCGTTTCCCATCAAGAACACTTGGGCAGAATATGTCGCGGGCTCTCTTTTTCCTGGGGGATCTGCCGCTATGGAGTACCACTCCACGCCGCCAGAAATGAAGACTTCGGAGCGACTCATGCCGATCTCGTCTACGGAGAGCCGCTACGCTTACCGGCAGAATTCCATACTCCTTCACCGCAACGTGGGCTACCGCCTTTCAATATCGCAGAACGCCTGAGGAATCACTTTGCCGATCTTGGTCCTTAATCCATCGCCCAGCATTGCCAGAGGAAGAGCTTCATCTTCAAGGAGGTAGCGAACTGATCGCATGTTCTCGTTCGCCGCGACGCTCCGCATCACGTCTTCACATCTCTATGTGAGGGGCCTCACTGAGTTATATCGAGGCATGAGAAACATGTCGTCCAGATCTGAGGCGAAAACACTGTGGTCTCCGTCGACCGCCTCAGATCCGCTTCCTTGCTCCCAGATGACGAGCACGACAGTAGCGAAGAAAACGAAGATGACTCCTATGACAGTAACATAACTCTCATGCCACCATCTTGACCTGAGTCACCCCAACCTGGAACATCCCGACGTTTCACATCGTATCGCCCACGTGGTTCCGAATCTGGCTCGTCGACGTCATCAATCCAAATACGCGCCAGATTTCACTAAACTATCCCAGCTGTTACTGCCAATCGATATTATTGATTTTTTCTTGGTCTCGTTCTGTTTTCATTTTTTGTTTTTGCAGGAAGGGAGTACTTGTGGCGCGAGCCACAATCAATTATTATTCCGAAATTCATATAAGGCGTCTCGAATATTCTGTATCGCTACGTTTGAGACAAATCTCAAGCTATCCTTATCCCTCACGAAATTTCTGGACATTTCTCGAACGTACTATAATAAAAGGTATTTAAATCCTCACGCTCCTGGCCAAGATGTTCAGTCCGATTTGAGTCTCGATTGTAAACACATCTTACGTGCTAAATACAACCGCCTTTCTTTATTTCAACCACAAGTCTGTATTTTGCTACCCGCACATAACCACCACATTTTTCCGCTGGATTTTGTTTTGTTTTCCATTACAGAATCCGAATTTCATTACAGAATTCGAATGGAAAAACTTGGAAAATCGATGCCCATGCCTTGCTATAGAAAAAATCTTATGACGTTGAAACGAGATTAAACTAATTATTTCTCTAGAATTTCAAATTATTTTTCCAAAATAATCTAGTTTCAACGGTCTTGTAGACTAAATCACGTACAAGGTGGATGTTTCGCAATAGATGTCTTGTAACGGGACATTTTTCATGGGGGTTAAAAATGCTTATTACCTTCGCTCTTCTTTCCCTGAATCTAATTAAACTCAAAAATGCAAAAAAATCTATGGGCGCCAGGTGATCTTTAACCAGAATGACCAAACCGGAGGAGTCTACACAAATCAATTCTAACTAATTCGAAAATCACAAAAAGGTACTCAAAAAGGGAGAAAACTAGATTTCTGGGGAAAGGTAACGGTCCTTGGTTCGCTCAATGTGCTAGGTTGTGGAGAGAGGGGTGGATTTCAGGTGGAGACGGGTATTGGGTGGTCAAAACTAAAAAAAAGAAGAAATCGACATTGTCCTTACGTGTTTCACTATTGAAATTTGTAAAAATTGTTAATTTACATGATTTTCTCTTCGCATTGATCTCAACAACAACAAAAAAATATTCGTAACAATAACTGATTAAATGGCAAATAATAACTTGGAAATGATAATTTGAAGTTTACTATATATTCCGAAAATAATACTTTATCGATTAACTCGGCCACAGGTGAGGTCATCAAATTCCTCACACAGTAATATAAAAATATTGATTAATCTCGAAATACTCGAGAATAGCGAGAAATGAGGGGAAACGTATGCGAATCCCCGTGAGATTGAGAGAGCGATCCAAAAACCGGAGGGACACGCGGATAAAAATCCGGGATAAGGGATTACCCCTAAAAATCCCAAATCAGAACCACTAAATACGACTCAAGGGGGTGATCAACCACTGCAGGTGGCTGAGGGCCACGCAAGGGATACCGCCATAGAGGGGAAACGACGCCATGCGGAAATGGCTCGAAATTAGGGGAAAAATTCCAGAAAACTCACGATATTTCGATGTTTCATGGTCCTCTTCCCTTTACGGACCATCTTTTAGTCCTCACAGCTTCACAACAGGACAGAATAATCCGAATGGCACAATTACGTTGTGTGGGCACAAAGAGAAATTCGCACGTGACTACTAGTTGATGAGGGTCAACGCGGAACTGATTTTGGAGGTCAGTGCCGCGACACACCGGGCCCGCGAGACTTCCGACCAACCGAGCTGCGCTTTGATTGGTGGAGACGTTTTCTCTTCAGAGGTGTAAGCCTCGAGGGAGCCACCGAATTAATTCGGGGAAAATGAAGGGCGTAAACTCGCTAATTCACAGCTACGTCCCTTTTCATTTATTATTTTCGAGCGGATGGAGGCTCGATCGATTCTTTAGGATTTAAGACGCGTCTCACGGATCGAATCTCCGGGATTTACGAGGCAAAAATAATAATTTATTCCTAATAACCCTTATTTACTATAATTAACATTTTCTCCCCGAAACTCTAAGGCAACCTGGCAATTCACGGGGGCCAAAGGTTGCACTTGCCCCACGTGACCTTCCACCAAAACTTGAAAGAATACCCATTTTACCCCGTAATATCCACTAAATTTATGGAGCGCTAATATTTCAATTAGGCTCATCCGATTTCCGCGAGAGTTATAAAAGGGTTATTCCCATAAAAAGAACGGATGACTCTAAATATGGCCCTTCTTCACGATCAATCTATGAGCCCTCAAAAATCATTTATCGATCACAAAAAAAATCGTTCCCACCTCATCAGGGGGAAAATCGTAGACTTTAAATCCCCACCCATACGGGGAACTCTAAACCCAAAATGCTCCACCGGAGTCGGAAATACTCGACTCAAAATTCTCCATTCGAACGGGAAGTTCTAGACTCAACTCCGTTCAAAATGGGTCGACTTCAACTCAAAAACTCCACCGGAGTGGGAAACTTTTAAAAGTCCAAAAATCTTCACCAGAGTGGGAAATAGAAATCTCTCTCTCTCTCATCCTAATTATTTATCCACGGATTGGCTTTTCCTGTCTTGAGTGAAGTTGTTTTCAGGTCTCGGTGGTGTTTCTAACGGACATCGCCACATGTTCGTTACAGTCTGTGACCTTTTTCCTTTCATTTGTAATTAATTCCTGAAACGAGGATTCGGGCAATTAAAGAAATCGGGCATATAATGGTTAATGATAAAAAAAACTAACTATATTTTCTTCAAATTATACATAATCGTCACAAAGACGTTAATATGGCCTTTAATGAGATCTAGGGAGTGGGCGAGGCCAGGCAGCTTCTGTACACGTCTAAAGGGAGATTCTAATGGATAAAAAAGGGGGAGATTCTAGGTGTGTCGAGGGAAAAGTAACAAAGAAATGAAGACAGAATTTACTAGGGAAAAAATAATCAAGTGTGGCGCACCGTTGGGGGAATAGAATGGGATAATACTCGGGGGCAAGGGGAAAATGAAGGAAACAACTCGTACTCATGTTGACCAAAAAGGGCTTCGCAGAAAAGTCCTCCAGAAACGTCCTCAAAAATAATCGTCAGGGCCTTCGTTCCTCCTTCCGACTCCAGGGGGTCCAAAGCGAGAGCTGAGATGGACTCCAATTAATCCAAGTCTTCTTGTCTGCTCAACGAACTAACTTCCGGGGCTACTTCATACGATTTTCTCTTCATTACTTCAGGGGGGGACGTGGCAATTCACGGGGCAGCTGTCGCACGAGTGATTCCTTTCTCTTCTCTTCCTTCTTCTTCGTAATCCGGAGGAATTCGCAGGATCTCGAATTCTTTCGGGTCAACTTCGAGGGGAATCGGAGCCAATCACGATCACAATCCAGAGCCGTATCGGTGGTGAATTTCAAGGGCGGTGGGGAATCGCAGCTTATCCATGAGCGTTTTTCGGGGGCGACGGCTCCTTCATCCACTCCAGGTGGTTCGGAACTGCTAACTTCCTTCGGCGGCTGTTCGTCGTTGAATCCAGGGGCGATGGTGGAGGGGTAACGAGGGGAATATCTAGGGAAACGGTAACCAACGGCGGCGGGATTTGTGTTTTAGGGGGCTGTGTGTGTTGGGAAAAAATGTAGGTAAAAATAATAAAAAATAAATAAATATGCCTCGTCACAGCTGTCCCGGGGGTAGAGAACAAATAGGGTTTCCACAACCCTGTGTTGAACGATTCAAACCTTTTACTTTTACCTTCCGATCAACTGCTCCAGGAGAAGAAAGGCTGGAATGAAAGCTCAGACTATTAGGAACACAATTTTATTTATGGCTAATTATGTACGGGGTGTCTCCCTACATTTTTCTTTATTCAATAATAGTCATTTTTTGTTTTTAATTGTCGAACTCTAATTATTTAAGTGGCTTCACAGCTCTGTCGCCACAATACTCTCACTCT
This sequence comes from Diachasma alloeum, assembly GCF_001412515.2. Classification (NCBI taxonomy): domain Eukaryota; kingdom Metazoa; phylum Arthropoda; class Insecta; order Hymenoptera; family Braconidae; genus Diachasma; species Diachasma alloeum. The sequence goes on from NW_021680579.1 coordinate 246,412, forward strand.
TATTTCCACTTAATTGCACATGATAGTAATAGAATGATCTCGAAAAGAAACAAAATAACTCAAAAATACTGTTGTAATGGCCCTTCTTCGTGTAACAGCAAAATAAAAACTAAAGAAATGGCCTTTGAAAGGACGAGGGAAAGATTTATTGAACTAGGGAGGGTGTCAGAGGGTTTGAGACGAGGGGTCAAGGCTGCGGATCAGGTCTAGCGGTCAGGTTTAAAATTGTTTTCTGGGATATCAGGGTGCATATTTACAACTATGGGGTTTCTCCGGGTTATTTCTGGGGATTTTGGGGAATTCTGAGGGTCGGTCTAGGTATTTGGGATCGTGTTCTGGGTTCTTAAGGGTATCTGGGGGCCTTGTGGGGAGCTTAGGGGCTTTCCTTGGGGATTTCGGGCCGCTTTGGGCCATACAAAGTATACTCAAATAAATTGAGGCTTCCTTTGGGTATTTCGGGCCACTCTCGGGCCATACAAATTATACTCAAATAACTCGGGGCTTCCTTTGGGTATTTCGGGCCACTCTCGGGCCATACAAATTATACTCAAATAACTCGGGGCTTCCTTTGGGTATTTCGGGCCACTCTCGGGCCATAAGAAATATTACAATCAAATACCGGGCATTCCTGGTTATTGCAGACCACTTCGGGGTCATCCGGAATATTTTCAACTAATCCTAAGTACTTCTGGGTTTTCTCGGGGTAAGGGGCGACTCTCTAATCTAAAGAACTAATTAATTTTCTAAAAATACATCTTCAAGGGTGTCGGGGCGACTGTTTATCCTATTCTACTAGCTAACCTATTGGGCAACCTAACTAACGTATTAAACCTATTCTATCAACTAACCTAATCAACTAGATGAACTTTTTGAACTGGGGCCAAGCCGATCGATAATTATCTATCGTGTCGGGGGTGAAATCGACGGGTCAAGCTGTATCTGCTAGGCTTCCGTTTATGGGAGGAATATTTCCATTGTGGGGGTGGTGAGATACTCAGGGACATTAGGTCGGGGATTTCGACTTCATTGAGGAGGGGCCTAGTGGTAATGAGGGTTATTGGGGGGTCTTGGGTTGCTGTTTTTGAATCAGTAGGAATTGTAGGGGACAGGCTGTGGCTTTCTTGTTGGGAGGGATCTGAGGTCTTACTCTGTTGTTCTAGGGAGTATTCGGATGAGGGACTAGAGAGGGTCTCATGATGTGATGGGGAGGGTGAGGGACTAGCGTTCCCGGGGGTAAACGAGTTATATGGGGGTGACTCTCTGGGATTCTTTCTTCTGGGGCTACTCGATGTACTACCATTCTGGATAATATCCACCAATATTGAACAAATGATGGCTAATGAAGCTGAAATATCTGGGGGGTCCTTGGTTGGGGTCCCAGAAAAACTAATTCCATCTAGCTTAAATGCGTGATTCCCTTTGAAAACGAGACCTGAAGGGTGCACAACTCTACCGTCCATTTTACAAGGGGGTCTGGGGGTTGTTCGAAAATCTGAGGGGTTGAGTATGGAGATATCAGGGGGTCGATCAACAGACGAGGATCTGGGGGTCATTTCGGGGACTGAGGGATTCATCACAGAAATATCAGGGGGTCGGTTTCCACGGTGAATCGAGGGGGTGATTGTCGAGGGATTCTGGGGATTAAATGGGAACATTTGAGGACAGGACGGTCCCAGGGGAAACTGGGGATTTCCTTCAGTGGGGTTCGCCGGGTTCATATTCTCGAAAATGGCTAGGGGTTGCGGCAAGGGGGATCGAAGGGCTAGGGGGGAATTTCTCTGTTCAGTGGCATTCTGACTTTTCTCAGCTGTAAATTGACTCAAAATATTTGGGTCCGGGTAAATTCCTAACTTTTGATTGATCCTCAGAATTTTATCGTGTCGGACCATTGTGAAAAAACCGTCAGCTCTAGGAGTGACGTGAAAAAATATGGTTGTAGTGGGTTCTTCGGACTCATCGTTAACTTTGTCCCATACAGCAGTATTGGAGCCATATCTCTTCCTGATTTCAAATCGCACAAATCTGTCTCATTATTTCATAGGGTCCCAAGCAACTGAGTCCCAAAGTATCTAATAGTATGAGATGATCACGGGGGGTCAGTGAGTCGTATTGATTCTCAAGGGTACGCTTATATTCTACTATTTCTCTAGGGTCAAGGGGTGCCGGGGGAGTGGAGTATGCTGAGATAATAGGGATTCTAATACTTGCAATGGTGCGGGTAACAGTGGCGGTGGGGTTCGTGTAGGGATCCATAGTCAAATAAAAAAAAATACTTCACCGGTGATTCACAAAGAAAAATTTCTCAAATTACTTCCCGTGATTAAGAGGAAAATAACACAAAATAAAAAATAGGAAGTGATCGATTGGATCGCAACCGAAAAAACTATTCGACTCACTGGTAGGAACTCCGATCAAAAGTCCTAATTGTTTTAGAAAAAGTAAGGTTTTTATAAAGGGAAAATTTTACAGAAAGTAAATTTTCCAAAAAGGGAGAAATGCAGGAAATGGGAAAATTCAAAAAGGGGGAGAAATTTGGAAAAAGTAAATTTTTCAGAAAGGGAGAAATTCAGGAACTTTCAATGTCAATTACAATGACGAGTCTTTAATTTTGGGGGGAAAGTTGTTGGTCGGGGTAGGGGGAGGGTATTAGTCAAGGGAGCGGGGGGAATCCTAACAATCGGAACTAATTCTCCACGGATGTTCAATCCAACGCTCAAAAAAAAAACGAAAGAAAAGAAATCTCCAATTCCAAAATCGACCAAAATATATTGAATAAGAACCAGAAAACCGGAAAAGATCATTCAACGATTGGAATACGAAAGAGAAAAAATAAGTAAAAATAAGAATTCAATCTGGAAGGGACACCCGGTGTATTCTTTCGGGGCAAGTGTTTTAGGTGAGGGGGAGAGAACTGCGAGGGGGCGAGGGGGGGGACCGAGAAAAATAAATTCAAATTCTGTAAGATGTGAAAAATATAATACGAGGGAATAATGTAGATACCTGGTAGATTTTATTTCGATGGGAATAAACGTGCAATGAGGGAGGTGAAAGGGGGAGGACAGGAGAAAAAAAAACAATTTTAAGCTCTGAGAGGTGAGAGAAATACAGAGGGAAATAAGAAGTCGAATAAAATGACGTATCTCGAGTTTAACACCTATGCGAGAAAAAAAAAGACACCGCAACAGTGAGCCACGGATAATGGAGAATGGAATGCGAACTCTAGGGGGAAGACTGGGGAGGAAAATAAAATAATGCGCTCAATTTTTAGCGCCTAGCTCCACGTTGGGCGCCAATGTGACCTTTTTCCTTTAATTTGTAATTAATTCCTGAAACGAGGATTCGGGCAATTAAAGAAATAGGGCAAATAAGGGTTAATGATAAGAAAAACTAACTATATTTTCTTCAAATTATACATAATCGTCACAAAGACGTTAATATGGCCTTTAATGAGATCTAGGGAGTGGGGGAGGCCAGACAGCTTTTGTACACGTCTAAAGGGAGATTCTAATGGATAACAAAGGGGGAGATTCTAGGTGTGTCGAGGGGAAAGTAACAAAGAAATGAAGATAGAATTTCCTAGGGGAAAAATAAGCAAGTGCGGCGCACCGTTGGGGGAATAGAATGGGATAATACTCGGGGGCAAGGGGAAAATGAGGGAAACAACTCGTACTCACGTTGACCAAAAAAAGCTTCGCAGAAAAGTCCTCCAGAAACGTCCTCAAAAATAATCCTCAGAGCCTTCGTTCTTACTTCCGACTCCAGGGACTCCAAAGCGAGAGCTGGGATGGACTCCAATTAATCCAAGTCTTCTTGTCTGCTCACCGAACTAACTTCCCGGGCTACTTCACACGATTTTCTCTTTATTACTTCAGGGGGGGCACGTGGCAATTCACGGGGTAGCTCTCGCACGAGTGATTCCTTTCTCTTCTCTTCCTTCTTCTCCTTCGTAATTCGGGGGAATTCGCAGGATCTCAAGTTCTTTCGGGTCAACTTCGAGGGGAATTGGGGAAAATCAAGGTATTGAGATAGTGTCCACGATTACAATCCAGAGCCGTGTCGGNGACAATCCAGAGCCGTATCGGTGGTGTTTTTCAAGGGCGGTGGGTTATCGTAGCTTATCCATAGGCGTTTCTCGGGGGCGACGGCTCCTTTACGTACTCCAGGTGGTTCGGAACTGCTAAACTCCTTCGGCGGCTGTTCGTCGTTGAATCCTGGGGCGATGGAAGAGGGGAAACGAGGGGAATATCTAGGGAAAGGGTAACCAACGGCGGCGGGATTTACGTTTTAGGGAGTTGTGTGTATTGGGAAAAAATGTGGTTAAAAATAATAAAAAATAAATAAATATGCCTCGTCACACGTCTTTTGGCATTAAATTATTATTAAATATACTGACTTCTAAATTTTATTCGCACCGAAAGTATTATTGAAAGTCCATATATATCATTACGTTGTTTGAAATCATTCGTTTATCAATTTCTATGAAGTAATTAAATCTGTTCGGGCTAAATTATTTTATTGGGACCAGATAAATCATAGGAGGTATTTTCCAATTAACAGAAGAAAAATTATGTTTATTCAGTAATTTTAATTATTGTTCGGGACTTTTGATACTGAATAATTGTTTTAAATCAAATTGAAGAATGGAAAACGACGAAAATATTTAAGACAAACAAGATACTAAATCTCTGTTTTTGAGTCGTCCCTCAAACCACCACGCTTCCACTTAGTTTCGCAATGCTATTTTCCCGGTGTCCTAATTTGTGAAAATAATGAAGAAAATTAACTTCAATCCCAAAAATATTCCTCTCATTAAATTCTTTATAATATTCACCAACTTTCAATATAATTATTATTCCTGATCAACTGAGGAAAGCTCAGGTAACGATGAGTGAAATTTATTCTAATTTTTATTTTCCAATTTTGGCCCAAAATGGCAAAAATGGCGACACCAGAGAAGCCAGTGATGCTCCGGGCTTTCCTACGATTTTCCTACTAACTCGATTATGTAATTATTAAATTTTATGCAGTAAAAATAATTTTCAGCTCTACTCCACTTTTCTCACTATTTATTTCGTGAGGATCGTTGAGTTTTGACACGATCTCCGCAATTAAAGTTTGCCCTCTGCCACACACGTAATTTTTGTTATGTTTACTCACGTGTTTACTCTCGATTACTCGTATTTTCCGCGTTTCCTGAACGTTTCTCGACTTTCTCTCGTCTCCCTTACTCCTCAAGATATTCCTGACGCCTGAGATACACTTAATTCCTAACTAATGACTTACTAAATGACTATTTACTAATTACTATTTACGAGGGGTTTGTCAGTCGTTGATGTCGTCAGGCTGAATCATGCAATACGGGCTCTTTTCCCTCATCCGGGGGTCAATCTTCACTCTCATACCCATCTACCAATCCGGCTCTTGTATCCTTTGTTTTGGCCATTGAGATGCATTCACAATTGGTAGTCCTATCCACAAGAAATCAGGGTCGAGTGTCGCGCCTTCATGGCCAAGGTCAAAGTTGATTGATCTATAGTGACGAGGTCGATACCGCTTTTATCGACCTTACTATTGATGAAAACACACATGATCACTGTTGACAGGTATTCTCCCGTTTCCTCGTATTTCCACTCGGATTTGCTATGGAAAAATCCTAAACCTTCTCTGACAATCAATTGATCACCAGTCAACATTACCCAGGTATTCTGTTATGAGAAAATCTGCCGGTTTATTATTCTGGGTGACATAACCCCATCTGTCACAGCAATGGTAAAAGTGAGTTCTCTCCAACGTCTTTCCAATCAGTCGTACCCGATCCATCGACTAAGATCTCCTCATTCACGTTCCTCAGGTTGAGTTGAGGATACTTATTCATACCTTCATGGATCCACTGCCTGGGTCCTGAGAAACTATACTCATTCAGTCAGGCACCAATGGTTTAGTCACTGAATGCATCTCTTTACACCCTCGGTTTCGTCTCGGATATTCCCGTGGGTCTTCGGGTTTTTCCCGTCTAGAACAGGTCTATAACAGCTTGTAGATTGTTCTTATTGTCTCTCAGCGAGGTGGATGGATATGAGATAGCTTGATGTGCTCTTCAGTGTTGAGGATATTCTTAGACTTAGGGATTATGCATATTGTCTCATCCTATTTATACAATTCCGGCACATTAGGGTGAAAGACGGAGACAGAGTATGCTCTCTAACTATTCAATTAACTATTTTATTAATTTTATAATAATCTTTTATTATTATCCTTTTTATAAGTGACCCTCGTCACAATCTTGAGAGAAAAATTCAAACAAAAATTAGATTTACATATAAAGTTGAATATCTCAGAAAGTAATTATCCGATTGAGCCTATTTTCAATACGAACCATTTTTACTACTAGAAACAACTTCGTGCCAAATTTCAAGTTGATATCTCTATTTTTATGGATGCTAGAGTGCAAACAACGATTTTAGGTCAAAAAGAAAAAATCGAAATATCTCGAAAACTTTCTATGAACGGGTATACATATTTTGAATGGTTGCGATAGAGGGCATCAAGACGAATATTTTGACAAAAAAATCAGGCCCGGTCGCTCGCTTCGCTCGCTCCCTCGTTGTGGTGTGACCGGTAGAGATTGGTGGAATTGGGTGTGACCCATTATGGGTCGAACCAATGACTTCCCGACCGATTCCTCTTTTTCTGTTGATTAGAAAAACACGCAGGGGGCCGAGCCTATCCGACAGAAGCCATGTGACCGTTACTTTACGCGTTATTTGTCTTGACATTCCTTCATTTCTACCAATTCCATTGGTAGTCTGCTTCCGAATGGATCTGTTGCAATTCTATTTCAAACAACTTCGATTGCAAGAGCAAAATATACCATTCTCATGATAACCTTCGTTTGAAGTGGAAAGGTGTAAAAATGAGGTTTTTAATTTTTATGATTTTTCTTTCTTTATTCTATTCCGTCAGTTTTCAGTGTTTTCATTTTTTAGAATTTCAGGAATTTCAAATGAAAAAGAAATTGAAAAAATTGGTCGGGTTTGTTGGTCGCTCGCTTCGCTCGCTCCCATTGCTTTTCCACTGGAGTGGGTTAACTTTAAAGTTGAAAAATTTTGGAGTTGAAAGTTTTTAACAGACAGACAGAGTATGCTCTCTAACTATTCAATTCATTTCAGTTGAAATGCAGATATCAACTTGAAATTTGGCACGAAGTTGTCTCTAGTGGTAGCAATGGTTCGTGTTGAAAATAGGCTCAATCGGATAATTACTTTCTGAGATATTAAACTTTATATGTAAATCTAATTTTTGTGTGAATTTTTCTCTTAAGATTGTGACGAGGGTCACTTACACAAAGGATAATAATAAAAGATTATTATTAATTCAATAAAATAGGTAATTGAATAGTTAGAGAGCATACTCTGTAATGCTGTCTCTGTGTGGGTCAAGTTTAAAGTTGAAAAATTTTGGAGTTGAAAATTTTTCAATTTCAAAGTTGACCCACTCCAAAATGTTCCAACTTTTTTTCCCAACTCTTCCCTTTTTCAAATCGCAAAACTCCAAAGTTTTTTTAAAAAACTAAACAATCGCTGAGACGATTCCTCTGAAAATCCACTGAGAATTAACTCGTATGAAGGAACATCGATTACATAAAATTGATTCAAATCCCATCGTTATTTCACGGAGAATTGTCGAATTTGAATGAAATTAACGCTTTTTGTCATTTTTTCAGGAGTTTTATACAAATATCTAAAAAACAGCTGAGTGGATTCTTCTCATAAACTAATCAGTTCTAAGTTACATTAACACGCATCGATTGAGAAAAGAAATTTTAGAATCGCTCCATTCAGTCACAAATATCGTTATCACGGATAGTTGGACAAAATTTCTGTCACATACTTACACACATACACACACACACACACACAGGAATGCTACCGATAGAAATACTGGCTGAGGAGCGGAAGGTCTTGTACAAACGTAGGAGATCCGAANAATGTTCCAACTTTTTTTCCCAACTCTTCCCTTTTTCAAATCGCAAAACTCCAAAGTTTTTTTAAAAAACTAAACAATCGCTGAGACGATTCCTCTGAAAATCCACTGAGAATTAACTCGTATGAAGGAACATCGATTACATAAAATTGATTCAAATCCCATCGTTATTTCACGGAGAATTGTCGAATTTGAATGAAATTAACGCTTTTTGTCATTTTTTCAGGAGTTTTATACAAATATCTAAAAAACAGCTGAGTGGATTCTTCTCATAAACTAATCAGTTCTAAGTTACATTAACACGCATCGATTGAGAAAAGAAATTTTAGAATCGCTCCATTCAGTCACAAATATCGTTATCACGGATAGTTGGACAAAATTTCTGTCACATACTTACACACATACACACACACACACACACAGGAATGCTACCGATAGAAATACTGGCTGAGGAGCGGAAGGTCTTGTACAAACGTAGGAGATCCGAAACGCTGAGTCCCGAGGAGCTGACGCTGGAAGAGAGGCGGAACAGCCTGCGGAAATGGCAGCTGCAGTGGGACAACTCCGCCAAAGGGAGATGGACCTATCGTCTGATCCCCAAGGTAAATGTCTGCCTAAATCGAAACCACGGAGAGGTGAACTACTACCTAACGCAGATGCTTACGGGGCATGGGTGCTTTAGAGCGTATCTTCATAAATTTAAATATGAAGATTCCTCGAAATGCCCAACCTGCACGGACGTGGATGAAGATGCGGGGCACGTGTTCTTCGTATGCCCTCGTTTCAGCGAGACAAGGCGTACCTGGGTGTCTTCACTTGGAAGGGAAGTATTGCCTGAAAATCTGATGGATGCTTTACTATCATCGCAGGCAGCCTGGGACGCGACGAGCCATTTTGCGGCTGAAGTCATGAAAGAGCTCAGAAAAGAGGAACGCGAGCGCAGAGCCACAACTTAGGCGGAGAACCTTCTGGAACCTCCTACCTACACCCAAGAACTTAGTAGGCTAGGAGGACGTACATTAGACCAGAAAGAGGAAGAGCCAATAGCTGTGACCACCCTTGCGAAGTAATACTTAACGGTAGTGCCGCGAGGAAAAGAAAGGCCAAGGATGAGCGGGGTCAAGTGGTTTAGTGGGTGCGGGCCCCACACAGGGTGTGGCAGCAGAACAACACTAGTTATCGCAAGTGTTATGCTGTTGCCTCACTATCGTGCGGACAGGAACATTTGCCTCAAGACCTCGGGGAAAAAAAAAATACACACACACACACACATACACATACAGACATGTCTTCAAAATCGTATCAGGATGATTCGAGAAACCGAGAAATATAAAGAAATCTTAGTTTTGAGGCTTTCGCGGCCATGATTAATGACATCTTTGGCTTCCGGATGGATGCCGTGTTTGGATTCAGTGTTGCGCCGACGTTTCGCAAACATTGCAGTCTTCATCTTTCGGGCTATGAGCTTCGATTCTGAGTTCCGATGTCTTGGGGTAGTCCTTATATGCCTTCCCTTGTGGCGGTGGGGGATGGGGAAGGGGGGGGGTGGTCAGCCAATCATATGTTTTTAATTGATCAGCTGGTCAATTAAAAAATGGGGAGGACGGTTTTCCAAATGGGGTTCACTTGATATCCTCTGTCCCTGTTGAGGTTGTTAGGGTTTTTATGGATCTCCAAACCCTCTCGGTATTTCCTTTCGAAATACCCTTGAGACTTGGCCAGCATTTTGGCTTGGTCGTANACTTGGATCCTTTGCACTTGGCAGCATCTTTTCGATCTTCTTTGGAGGCTGGAAAATCGTTCGAATATTATGTTTGCCAAGTACTCTACTTATGCGTTCTGTTGTGCCTCTCAGATAGGGGAGGAGGGCCACTTTTGGTCTTTCCTGGTTTTCCTCAGGATTAGTCTCCTCTTCGGGAAATGAGAGCTTGCTCTGTAGCTTCTGCTTGACCTTCCGAATTTGTTGGATGTTATATCCATTGTTGGTCAGAGCTATCTCAAGATGTTCAACTTTACTGTCAACGTTGGAGGGTTGAGAGATTGTGAGTGCTCTATACATTAGGGAGCTAATAACGGAATTCACCCTTCAGGCTAGTCAACTTTTGAAGTGTTTTCGTGCGAAACTTGGCCAGCTGGTAAGTTGGTGCTCCCATGTTGCTGACAATGGGACGGAGAGGAACAGACTCTTTATGGATTTTGGGGAGTCCATAGAGTCTAGGAGGAAAGGATTCTTTAGGGGTGAGGAATTTCGTCAGGTCAGCTGAGAAACCAGCCTACTTCAGCAGATCAGCAGTTTTTCGCTCAATTGTACGAGTAGGGTCCTTCTTAAGTTTAACGTAAATTCTGGAGTCACCCAACATCGCACTGAGCTTACCGGAGTAGTCGTCTTTATCCATAACCACCGTGGCATTGCCGTTGTCTGCCGGAAGAATAATCAGATCATTATTCTCTTATAGACTACGCAGTGCGAGGCGTTCCTCCCTGGTGATATTGTCACCAGGTGGAGTGGCCTTGTGGAGGATGTTAGATAACTGCCTCCGGATGTCATTCCTGGTCTCCTGGGGAAGATGGTAAATAGCTGTCTCGGTACCACTGATGATTTCCTCGGTGGTGATCTTTTTAGGGGCAACAGCGAAGTTGTGTTCTTTTGCCAACACAGACACTTGTGCTTCACTGAGTTCAAAATTACTCAGATTCTTCACAGTGTGAGTGAGGGTTGGGACTCCTGGGGAATCAGTTTCTTGAACTTACCCTTCTGACTCTTAGTTTTCATCTCAGCTGTTCGGACTGCTTGTTCATGTGTAACACGATCGAGAGTCTCCCACAGCTGAGACTCCAATGTCTGAGCCAGAAGAAGGTGGAGATCGAGAAGCTGTCTGGAGAGATGGGCCAGGTTCTTCTTAGCCGCTGTTATTCTCTCCTTGACCAATCTCAAAGAAGCTGGACGGAGGATGGCATTGGCCTGTTTCGATGGGACAGGATTCCTCAGACGGAAAAATTCGGTACCACTTGATGATCACGGCACCTTTTTAAAAAAGTTAGGGAGCACAGTTGGACGTGCAAGGACTGCTTAAGTTTGGTGAATAAATTCACCGACCCAAGAATAGCCTCTCCGTGGAAGCGTTTAATCTTAGTTTTGAGGCTTTCGCGGCCATGATTAATGACATCTTTGGCTTCCGGATGGATGCCGCGTTTGGATTCAGCGTTGCGCCGATGTTTCGCAAACATTGCAGTCTGCATCTTCAGGGCTATGAGCACTGATTCTGAGCTCCGATGTCTTGGGGTAGTCCTTATATGTTTTCCCTTGTTGTGGTGGGGGAAAGGGAAAGGGGGGGGTGGTCAGCGAATCACATGTTTTTAATTCATCAGCTGGTCAATTAAAAAGACCCATACGTTGCATGCGTTTAGCGTTGCATCCATTGTGGCATTACCTTTAGGGTGATTTCGCAAAGAATGCATTTGCAATTTAAGTCAGCTCAAACTTCAATCAAGTTTGAGTTAAACCCACTTTACTTGACCCACTTCAAAATTCTCTCAACTCCGAAGCTGATCCACTTGACAATTTGCAACTTCAAAGTTGACCCACTCCAAAATTTTCCAACTTCAAAGTTGACCCACTTCAAAATTTTGCAACTTCACAGTTAACCCACTCTAAAATTTTCCAACTTTCCCTTTTTTTTAATTGCAAAATTCGAAAGTTGTATTTAAAAAACTCAACAACCACTGAGGCTATTTTGCTCAAAATCCAATGAAAATCAGGTTATATGGAGACGCATCGATTAAACAAAATTAATTCAAATCCCATCGTTACTTTAGGTAACATGGTCGAATTTCTATGAAATTAACGCTTTTTGGCATTTTTTTACAAATTGTATGCGGATAAATAAAAAACGGCTGAGTCAATTGTTTTCATAAACTAACTGGTTCTAAGTTACATGAACAGGCATCGTTTGAAGGAAGAAAAAAATCAATCGCTTCATTCGTTCAGGAGATATCGTTGGACAAAATTTTGGTCACATACGTACACACACATACACACACACACACACATACAGACATGTCTTCAAAAATGTATCAGGATGATTCCGAAGGTCGAGAAATGTGGAGAAATCATCGAAATTCCACATTCGATTTTCGGGGTCATTACAATAACTTCCTCCCTTCGGGTAGGGAAGTTAAAAATTCGAAATATAGTGATTTTTTCTTATCGAATATCCAATAGAATCAGCGCAAAAAATAAATAGAATTTTTCAGTAGAATTCCACTATAAGCCCTATAGAAACCTATAGATTTTTCTAGTGAATTCGGTAGTTTCTATTAGATTTTTCATGGGTGAACGAGTGTAATTAGTAATAAAGGATCATAGGAATAGGCACTTGAGACCTCACGATTTATACGTTTTTGCACCAAAGTGTTAAATAGTACCTTTGAAGATATTCAACTTCTAACGTTATACCAATCACAACTGAGCCATTTGACAGGTGGTATTGAATACTAGATGAGAAATGAACAAATTTCGCCGGTAACTAAATTTACCAGGATCCATGAAGCTGAGGGGTTAAGAGCCCTGACTTTCAGTTTTATTGTAACAAATTTTCTGGAGTTATTGATATAGATCTGAACATATGCATTGTAACATGATAAAAACCATGTACTGTTGCTCGCCTGAACTGACCGCGGATCATGGGGAGAAAATTGGTATTTTTACCTCAGCGAGGAGTCGGATCACCCAGAGCCACAATTGTCATTTCATTTTTTTTTTATTTCTATTATTTACTTCCTTTTCATCATTCTCTCGAACTCTGTCGATCGCGCTCACCGTGGGTTACGTGAGCTTCGGGGCGAAGGGAGTGGAGCGGAGAATCGGGAAGGGCTACAAGACGGCGCTATAGCTGAGGAGCAGCACACCGACGAGCACGCACGCACCGAGTCTGGGAGACTCACACCACGTAGGACGCGAAAGACGATCGTCGCACGCCAGCAGGCATCTCAGGCCACTACGTGCGAACCCCCACCACCTCACCGATGGATCGGCGGCACAAGGCCGTCCAGTAAAAAACCGATGCTACAACATTGAGGGAGCATCGGATTATGTTGGCTCCTGCGCCGCTCAACGCGGATCACATCCACCGACCGCGAGGCGCAAGTCCCAGTTTTCTGGGACTAAGGAATTTGGGATTAGAACCATTTTAAAATGCTAGAATCAAATTGTCGAATCCCCTGGATTCTTCGCGCTCTATCACGTGATCGGGTGGGTGTAGAAAAGATTTTGAGGTTCCTCGGGGTGATGTACGGCCCCGATGAACACTCTTCGCTGGGATTTATTCCGATAAGGTCGCTCTGCGCCATTTAAGTTTTCTTGCGCTCTCCGAGCTATTTGACCGAACAAAAGCAAAGTACGTGGTGGTGTTGTGCCCGTTTGTTCCGGCTTTATTTCCGACGTCACCGTACTGAGGGTCCAGACGAGTCTGCCTGGTTTTCTCGCGAAATCGCGGTGAGCGTCTTATTTCGTTGTGAGTGCACGCGTCCTTCCAGTAGTGAATCCACTCCGACGCCAATTTTGGGGCCGTTTGAGAATGTACTAGAGTCTGCTTGTGACGCGGCACTCTGTAGCCTCCAGCTACCTCTTAATTAGATTTTTCTTATTAGTTTCTCTACTTGAGTTTTATTATCAATTTTCTTTTGTGGGGAAACCTAGTCCTAACTCACCTGTTACGTCGACCTTTCCCAATAACTTTTATGTCGTGGTTCTCGCGTCGTCGTCGCTTGCGGGTGATCCTCGCGTCTTAGCGTCTCCCACGCATCTTGAAAGTTATTACTATTTCTTTTCGTTAATTAGTATCACTAGGGTAGTTACATTTTTTTTTTGGTTTGTATAGCGTCTTTGCTCGCGGGAGTCCTCTCCCGCCCGTGTAAAAGATCAGACTGAACTCATTGGATTAAAAAAATATTTTTTCTGTTTTGTAAAAGTTTGCACATTGTTGAGTTCCGCTCATTGTAGCCTGTTCCCACACGCCTCCGCGGTTACCTGAGCTAGTCGTGGAACGCGGCTCAACGGTGTGACCTTGTCCTTTGGCGGCTAAAAGGACTGGCGCCCTTTTTGGCATTTTGGTTTCCTCTCGTTATTCCCGTCATTCTAAGTCCGGGTTGAGAGAGTCTAAAAGAGTCGCTGAAAGTTTGTGGAGAACCACGCGTTTGAATCCCGCAGACGCGCTTGGAAAAATACCTCACAACTTTTTGGCGCCCAACGTGGGGCCTTCGGGCAAATCCACGTGATAAAAATTGATTCATTTTTTTTTGTTGTTCTTTCAATAATTGAAAATTATTTGGTTTCACTTTATCTGAAATTTTATTTCGGAAAATTAAATTCTATTAAATTCACGCGTATTCGAATTGATTCTCTCGGGATTTAATTTCATCGGGTGAGTTATTCGCGCTGAATTAAATTATTTGGGGGTTAATATTCCTCGGCCTCGAGTTAACACTCGTCTTGTATTCGGGTGTATCGACCCATTGTATTTCGCCTCTATTTTCGGGTTTGTTTACTTCGCACTGGAATGTCTTGCGGAGAATTGAGCAAACACTAACGCTCCGTATCGGAAGTCTGTCTCGCACAATTTCTACGGGCCGCTCTCGCTTCACGCGTTTAGTGGGACTCGTTGGCGTAGTGGGGAGTTATCGATCGGCCACTACCAGCTGTTTGACTGCGACTGCACTCTCGGATTTCTCATATTCCCGAGTGGAGTAATTGACCTCGCGCGCTATATTGCGAATTAGGGAAATTATTTTTTTTATGCAAGTATTCTCATTATTAATTAATTTTTTTGTTTTGATTTTTTTTTGTTTTGGGGGGTTTTGAGTCCTTTCCTTCTTAGGAGAAGTCCCTTTCTGGGAATTATGGGAGTAAGTAATGGTTGTTCGGTTTCTTGGGATTTTTTGTTTATGATTATTCCCGTTCGAATTCTTTAGTTTTCCTTAGTAGGGTTTATTTGTTTATGGGCATTTGCTATTATAATTATCGCGATTAGTATTATGAAGAGTTAGTTTCGAGTGAATAATCTAATCCATTGGAATTACTGTCGCGTGCATTAACGATTACGATGGATCTCCGAACAAAAATTACGGGAAATGTCCGTACAACGGATCTCGCGCGTCCCCGCGTTTTCCGTGCTATCGTAGGGCACTCACATAAGAGCCGAGCGGAGATTTGTTTCCGAATGGTTGACGTTAACGTCGCGGTCATTACGCGCGATTGAGATGTCGGAACATCGTCGATTCAGTAAATTCAGCTCGAGTTCACGAAGGGTGAGAGTAAGATGGAAAGGATTAAACGGTTGTTTTCTGCGCAGAGATTTTGTTTCCGCGCGAGGAGTGCGATTGGGCCAGTAGCTTGGGTTTGGGGCTATGCGGTGGGTACAAAGGGTGTAACAATCCGTGCTGCGCGAGTAGTATATCCAGCCGTGTATTCCCTTTGCCCGGGGTCACCTGACTGCCTGGAGCTTGCGTAAGAGTCGCTCCCTTTTACTCTCAGAACGTCGATTGTAAGGACAATTTCAACTTAAACTATTTAGTATTTCTTAAATTCACGATGAGTTATTTCGCTAGCGCTTTGAGTTTCTTTCATATTGTTCATTGTCTTCGGTTTCCGAATAATTTTAGTTAGTAATTCTCTTTTCCCCCTCTACTGGGTTCCCACTTTGTCGTAGTGAGGGGGCTCGGTCGCGGGCGGTGGAGGTCTTAAGGACTACCGCTGCCCGCGGTCGCTAAGAGGAGTCCACCCAATCCATGTGTGTGAGCGGCGTAAGCCATGGCCTCGGCCATACCGTGCCTAAGGATGCGTGGCACAGGGGGAGCTGTGTCGCTAACGGTGCCTCTCAGAAACCTGGGCGACCTCTGAGAGTAGTCTTGGGTGTAACCCACCCGAGACAAGCCAAGCCCTGGGCAATCGCGGCAATGCACCAGGTGAAAACGCTTAACCGCGGTACTCGTGGGACTAAAATGGAAACCAATTTAAAAAATCTTAATATTGAAAAAGCAACTTCGGGTGGGGCCAGCGATGGCGAACACACGAAGTCTGACAAGGCTGACCAGTCTGGTACCGATGTGAATCGGGTCAGACTGAGTGGAGCCGAGAGAAGACGTCGCAAGAGAGCGAAGCTGCATCAAACCTCGGGGGCGATTGCAACCTTGACGGATGCAGCAGCGAAGGTCGATGAGGGAAGGGGGGAGGGGGCTACGAGGAAGGCAATAAAACGCCTTCCATCAGAGCGTACTACGCCAAGCCCCTCAGTCAGACCGAAAGAAAAGAGAATGAGAACGCAGGATCAGGGCACATATGCTCAGAACACTACGAGCTCATTCAAGTTTGCAGTTATGCCGGAGTCATATCCGGATCAGAAACTGGGCACTGAAGAGGTAACGGAGGTGAAGAAACTCCTGAAGAGGGCCATTCTGGCGTTACCTGACGGGGTGAAAGCACCCACCTTCAACGGTGTCTGGGAAAGAGAAGGTGTGGCAATGGTGTGCTGCACTGATGAGGAAACGGGAAATTGGCTGAAAAGCCTTTTCCCCGAAAACAAAATAGCTGGACTTACTGTACGTGTGGTCGCAGCCTCGGAGCTTCCCAAGAAGCACAGGGTTGTACTACACGTGGAAGACCCAGATCTAACCGCTCAAGAAGCACTGTGCTTCCTTGAGAAACAAAATGCAGGACTGCAGGCCAGAGAGTGGGTTGTCGCTCGGGGCAGTGAGAGTAGGGACGCGAAAAGTGCCCACTTCGTTGCGCTGATAGACGACCGATCACTCTCTGTTCTGAAAGCCTGCAACTTCAGACTGCACTGCGGGATTCAAAAAGCTACTGTCAAGCTGCTTGCGAAAGACCGTGGTGAAAGTCAGAAGAAGGGTACATAGAGGTACCAGGAAAGTAGTCATCATTATGGCTGCAACCCGGGTGCACATTGTACAGATAAATTTGCACCACAGCAAAGCAGCCTCGGCTACTCTAGTCAGGCTGTTAGCTGGGATGCAGACTGTCATAGCAATGATCCAGGAACCATGGATAGTGGACAATGCTATTAAGGGCCTCAGTGGTTGTGGCAGAATCTATCACGCAAACACTCAGGAGAAAATTAGATCTTGCATTGTTATTAAAGGACTAGACTCTTTCTTCTGTTCACAGGCTAGTGAGGGAGACCTGGCTGTGGCACAAGTGGATCTGGGCCTGGGACAAGGCGAGGAAATGAGCCTGGTTGTAGGGTCAGTTTACATGCCCTATGACTCGGCTGAACCACCTCCTTCGAAAAAAGTAAAGGACCTATGCAACCATGTGAAGGAAAGGGGACTTGAACTCCTGCTAGGTTGTGATGCCAACTCGCACCATGTAGCATGGGGGAGCACCGGCATTAACGGCAGGGGGGAAAGCCTCCAGGAATTCATAATGGGGGCCGGTCTAAACATCCTTAATAGGGGGTCAGAACCTACCTTCATAGATCGGAGACGACAGGAGGTCATAGATATCACTCTGGGGACGGATAGAGTGGCAGACATGATTGGGGACTGGAGGGTCTCAAAGGACCTCTCAGCGTCCGATCATCAAGCCATAAGAATGTCCATCCACACAGTGAAAGAAACGGAATGGGTGAGAAACCCAAGACGAACAAACTGGGGAAATTACCGAGAGAGTCTATCTGACAATCTCAGGGATATCATCCTCAGATTTAACAACAAAAAGCAGCTGGAGGAGGCTTCGATTGCCCTCAACCGGCCATCATGGACTCCTTCGAGACAAACTGCAGGCTAGTCCCGAAAGGGCAGCCTACTGAGACTCCTTGGTGGTCAGAGAAACTCGGTGGGCAGAGGGGCAAGGCTAGAAAAGCTTTTAACAAAGCTAAGAACATGAGAGCGGGCCCCCGTAAGGAAGACGCATGGAAAACTTACAGAGGCTTGCTCGCAGATTACAACAAGGCAATAAAGGCAGCCAAAGAGGACTGCTGGAGGGCTTTCACAAGCAATGTGGAGAGTCAATCGGAGACCTCTAGGCTGGCAAAAATCCTTGGAACAAACAAGACTCCATATCTAGGGAGCCTACAGGCACCAGATGGCAGCCACACGGAAACCATGGGAGAGACTCTGAAACTCCTAATGAACACCCACTTTCCAGGCTTCATACAGGCCCAGGAGAGAGATAAAGAAACAATGCAAAATCAGAGGGATGTCTACGAAACCCATGATTGGGCATTGGCAAATAAAGTAGTGCAGCCCTGGGGGGTCAAGTGGGCCATCAAAACCTTTGAACCCTTCAAGGCACCGGGACCAGACGGGATCTACCCAGCCCTATTACAGGAAGGGATAGAGACTATCACGGGACCCCTAACCAAGATACTCAGAGCTAGTATAGCCCTGAAACATGTCCCTAGTGTGTGGAATGAGACTAGGATAGTATTCATTCCCAAGCCGGGAAAAACCGGTTATATAAAACCAAAAGACTTCCGTCCTATAAGCCTCACATCCTTCATCCTGAAGACCCTGGAGAGGCTGGTGGATAGACACATCAAGGCCGGGCCCTTGGCTGACAGACCCCTCTCCCCCTGTCAATATGCATACAGAGAGGGACGATCAACAGATACCGCCTTACATCACCTGGTGGGACTGATTGAGGGACAACTGGCGGTCAAGGGTTTTGCCATAGGCGCCTTTCTGGATATTGAGGGGGCTTTTGATAGCACTTCGAATCCGGCTATAGAAAAAGCCATGGAAGAACGACAGGTGTCCAAGACTATCATTGCTTGGACACAAAACATGCTGAAAAGCAGAAGACTGTCGGCAGGACATGGGAGGGTATGTGTGGAGGGACGTCCGACTAGGGGCTGTCCGCAGGGGGGAGTTCTCTCGCCCCTGCTATGGAACCTGGTTGTAGATGGACTTCTAAATCAACTAAGTGAGGCCGGCTTCCACGTCATCGGTTTCGCCGATGATGTGGCAGTTGTTGTGAAAGGCGGATTTCTGAGGGTGCTAAGGGACCTGATGGCAACAGCCTTCAATATCATTGAGGACTGGTGCAGGGTAACTGGCCTATCGGTAAATCCAGCCAAAACAACAATCCTGGTTTTCACCAGAAATTATAAACTGGAAAAGATCCAACCTCTGAAGCTAAATGGCTCGGAGATTAACTACACCAGCAGAGTGAAATATCTGGGTGTCCTCCTGGATAATAAACTCAGCTGGAAAGAACATATCTGTACTCAGAGAAATAAAGTGTTTGCCTCTATGTGGGCATGCAGGAGAGCTGTGGGCAGGACATGGGGACTCAATCCTAAAATGATGCTCTGGCTCTACCAAATAGTTCTACTTCCGAGACTGTTATACGCTGCGGTCGTCTGGTGGCCGAGGGTGAGTAAGACGGAAACAAGGAACCTGTTGAAAAGCCTACAGGGAACCTTCCTGAGGGCTGCAACAGGAGCCATGAAATCGACACCTACTGAGGCGCTAGAAATAGCACTCAGTATCCCACCCCTCGACCTTAGGGTTGTGAGTTGTGCTACCACAACTGCATATAGACTAAGGTGCCAACTAGAATGGAAGATGACGGGCCAAGGCCATACAAGGCTTAGCCTAATCAATGATCGACCCTTCATAGGTAAGACGGATAGGATTCCTAGGAAGTATCAGATCAGGAAAACTTTCAGAACGAGTATACCACCCAGACAGGAGTGGCTAGACTCGAAACGTAAACCAGGACCAAGAGAGGACTACTGGTTTACGGACGGCTCTGGCTTCAATGAAAGTTTTGGGGCAGGCATCTACCGTCTGAAAGATGGCTTCGGAGAGAGTTTTCCGCTGGGCCATCATTCAACCGTCTTTCAAGCAGAGATGCTGGGCATACTTAAGTGTGCAGAGTATCTGAACGCGAGAGACACAAAAAAGATGAAAATATTCATCTGCAGTGACAGCCAGGCGGCGATACACGCCCTGGAAAAACCCACTACAGAGTCACAGGTGGTGTGGGAATGCATGCAGGCATTGGACACACTGGGTAAAAACAACCGGGTCACCGTAACCTGGGTGCCAGGTCACCATGGGATTCTGGGTAATGAAGAGGCAGATAGGCTGGCCAAGGAGGGTACAGAAAGTGTGCCCTCACACGGCCTGCTTGGCATGCCCTTCGCAGTGGGAAAAACTCTTATTAAAGATCATTTCCAGCGGGATCATGTCAGGCGTTGGGAGAAAGTTGCGACCTGCAGACAAGCGAAACTGCTTATGAGAGGGCAACTAAGAGTTAGGACCAGAAAGCTTCTGGAGTTGCACAGAGGGGATCTGAGGGTAGCAGTAGGGCTCCTTACGGGTCATACAGCTCTCAGAGCTCATCTGTTCAAGATGAAACTTGCAGAACAAGAAGACTGCAGACTGTGCGGAGGCGATAAGGAGGGCGTCATCCACATTTTATGTGAATGCCCCCTATTAGCACTCCGTCGCTATAAAATCTGGGGCCAGGCTTTCCTGAAACCAGAGGACTTACAACAAGCGCCTGTCACCAGCCTTATTAGCCTAGTGAGAAACACAGGGCTGGGGCTGTGTGACTGACCGAAACTAAGGCGGAAGTTCCAAAAGATCGTATGATTTAGGTGACTCTGGGCGCTTTAAGTGACCAGCCGCACTTTTTCTATTCTATTCTATTCTATAATTCTCTTTTCCACCATTGATTGAGCTTGTTGGGAAATTCAGAGCCGGAGTAGCATCTTGCAGTTCCCCGCAATGTTATTTCGCGTGGGTTAACTTCCGTTTTCGGGTTCCCCGGTCTCTTCCATTCAAGTCATTAAGACGTTTATGTCATCATTATTATAATTTATAAAATTGACAATTTTATTGCCAGCGAGTTTAGTCGAAATTCCATTATAACCACCTGATTTCGAAAGTCACTCGCTTCGCGTTGTCTTCCCAATGAAATCGTTACAATAGTTGTCGAGCGATGGATTGAGAGGATTGATCACCCTCCCAGGACTCAGCATCTTCAAATAAATCTGTAGTCGCGGATAACGACCGTATTTTGCAGACCCAATTGAGATAACCTCACCAGAATTCGATTAGTCAATCTCGCATCTTAAACTATCAAGTGTGCCGCATGATCGGTTCGCGCTCCATATTTAAGGGGTTTTAGCCGCGCGTGGATTATCAGTATTCATTTTGAATTCAATTTTTGTCAATGGTCGAGCTGTAATTAGCGGTACCCCTTTTAACGTCATGTGCGAGGGGTCATTTGTTTTATACCGCCGTTACAGTCGGAGATTAATGAGTAGCTAGTACTGCGCGAAAATTATTCATGTGTTCGAAGAGTACCCCACTTTAGGATTTTACGGGGAAAACAACACATGACTTTCACGTTTGGAATGCGAAAATGCTAAGTAAATCTGAAAGCATTGGATTTTCGGTATTGGTTAGGGTAATTCATATTACCCCAATTCTCTCGTCGCATTTCTCTCTCTAAAGTCCGAGTAATTGGCCGGTAGGGGTCAAGTTTACTCGGCAATATTACTTGTGTTTATCACGCTTCGTAATTCCGTCGCTTCTGTCATCCAATTGTTAGTGGGTTCGAGCCCCAGTCCGAATACATTAGTATTGTCAATTGGGTTCCAATAAATCAATTTCGTCAAGTCCACTGAGACATTCCCCGGATTTTGAAATGATAGAGCGCACGCGAGATTGAGAGTAGAGAATATTGCCCAAAAATTTCGGGATTAGAGTGGTTATGAAAATTGTTTACGTAGGGAACGGTTGAAATGACTTTTAGGGTCCAGTTCTCATTAATGATCGGGACGCATGAGTGTGCACGCTCTCGCCCCAAAAATACTTCGTCTCAGCATCTGGACTAGAGGTGAGTTCTGATTAGGTTTCCCGGATTAGTTATTAAACAGAGCAGTTGGCGGTCATAATTTCACTCACCCGGCTCGTAAATTAACTGCGTAGGAGTTTCTCCGGTTCAGTTTTTGCGTGGATGCCAGTGGTCTTTGATGCGTTATCGCTAACCACTAATAAATTTTGTTGTCGTGCGGAATCACGAAAAACGACCCCCAATGCTTGGGATAGTTGAGGACGGTAGCGGTAGCCGCTTAGAATCGTGTTGAAAAGTTGTCAGGGGCTCGCAGAGCTGGCAACTGAGGACAAGGCGATTGTCTGAGGACAGACTAGTTGGCGTCGTCGCTTCTGGAACGCGTATCGGTGTTATTTTTTTTGGGTTTCCCAATTTTCTATGAGTTAATTCGGTGCGTTGAGGGGGTTGTCGAGAGATAGCGGGGGGTCACTTAAGGATTGTGTCGAAAGGTTGTCAGGGACTTGCTGAGCTGGCATCCGAGAACTTCGCAATGGCTTGAGGACAGACTTCTACGCATCATCACTTCCATCTCGCGTCTCAGGGTTGTAAATCTCACCCCCATAAATTTTTTTTTTTGGCAACATTATTCGGTTTCCGAGGTTACGAATTTTCTCCTAAGAATTCTCAGAGTCTTCTTATACTCGTTTTATGAGCAATTCAATTGGATTCCATCCCGTGATAATCGGACGTATTCCTAATTTAAGGGCGTTTCGTGGGAAAAATGTTCCGAGTGTTGATATTCCACTCCTCGTAGTGAACTGACAATGGAATTCCAGGTTATACCTGCACTTCTGACTGTGCCGATTGTGACCGAGAGGTTAGACTGACGAGTCGAGTCCTAGTGACGCGGTGCAGAGAAGAAAAATTAAAATGTTTGTTCCATAATTATATTAAGTGGATTTCGGTCAATACTATCCGATCCTCTGCAGTTGCCTGTCAGCGGTTAGTATCCTTATTTCGTGACTTTGTCGTTTCCTCGGAGCACCGGAGTGTGATTTAATACACTCATTCGCGGTAGTTCTGACTGGGAATTCCGTCCTGGCCGTATCCCTGTCTGCGCCGTTCGAGGTCGGGGGATGGGACATTATGTTCAGTTCAACGCGGTTGAACGCGGTATGGATGACGTCAAGCACATAGTTGCAGGGAGTCTTTGTTACGCAGGGATTTCCGCGTCTTTGAGATTTCGGGGTGTTGATTTTGTCCACTCATTCAACGAAGCTCAACGGGAAACTCAGCCTCTATCGTCCGTCTGTCTGCGCCGTTGAGGCCGGGATGGGGACCATTGGGGTCTAGTCATACTACGCGGTGTAGGGGATGAAATGGACTATCTGAATTCATTGGAGTTAGTCTATTTCCGTTTTCATTCTTTCGTATCTCGAATCCGATTGTCATGGTGACAATTCCATTGCCTCAATTATCGTCGTGCGGTGATTATCGTGTATTTAAACAGTCTTCTTGTTCTCGTAACTCAAGTCAAGAAGGAATCCTTCTCAATTATAGGTCATTCTGTTTCTTTTTTTTTTTTTTGAATTCGTGTTCATGTCGTATTTCTGTCTACGCGGCATTGAGGGGTTCGGGGTATTGAGATGGTCCACCTATTCAACGAACTCCCCAACAGAACAATTCCGCCTTCGTCTGCACGTTCCTCGAGCCCTTGAGGGTACTTTAGGCCCATTGGTGGCCACGCCAGCTCGCAAATCGTGGAGCACAAAAATTTATCGTATCAAAGATATTAATTCGGATTTCGTTTATGAACCAGTAGATGAGGAGGGGAATATCGCGGGAGGACACCACATTAACGATTTAAAACTCGTGTTAATCGCGGATGACGAGCGACTCGCACGCGCCTCGGACGACAAATGAGTCATGGCGCAAACTTCCCCTAAAAACCTCATACCATTCACTCATTATTAACCCCGAACATTGTATGTCCGTTTTGGTTGTTTTTTTTAATGGCAAAATTGCCATTGGTTTTTTTTTGTTTCATGGCTACTGGGTCCCGCTCCTCGCGGGCCTTTGCGAAATGTAGTTGTCGGAGACGTCATTGCACATCATATTACACTCACAGGCGCTCGCCCCGGTAGTTCCGTCTGGGAGGGGCAGTTATAACATGATAAAAATGATGTACTGTTCCTCGCCTGAACTGACCGCGGATCATGGGGGGAAAATTGATATTTTTACCTCAGCGAGGGGTCGGATCATCCAGAGCCACAATTGTCATTTCATTTTTTTTTGTTTCTATTATTTACTTCCTTTTCATCATTCTCTCGAACTCTGTCGATCGTGCTCACAGTGGGTTACGTAAGCTTCATGGCGAAGGGATTGGAGCGGATTATCGGGAAGGGCTACAAGACGGCGCTATAGCTGAGGAGCAGTACACCGACGAGCACGCACACACCGAGTCTGGGAGACTCACATCACGTAGGACGCGAAAGACGATCGTCGCACGCTAGCAGGCATCTCAGGCCTCTACGTGCGAACCCCCACCACCTCACCGATGGATCGGCGGCACAAGGCCGTCCAGTAAAAAACCAATGCTACAACATTGAGGGAGCATCGGATTATGTTGGCCCCTGCGCCGCTCAACGCGGATCACATCCACCGACCGCGAGGCGCAAGTCCCAGTTTTCTGGGACTAAGGAATTTGGGATTAAAACCATTTTAAAATGCTAGAATCAAATTGTCGAATCCCCTGGATTCTTCGCTCTCTATCACGTGATCGGGTAGGGGTAGAAAAGATTTTGAGGTTCGCTGGGATTTATTACGATAAGGTCGCTCTGCGCCATTTAAGTTTTCTTGCGCTCTCCGAGCTATTTGACCGAACAAAAGCAAAGTACGTGGTGGTGTTGTGCCCGTTTGTTCCGGCTTTATTTCCGACGTCGCCGTACTGAGGGTCCTGACGAGGCTGCCTGGTGTTCTCACGAAATCACGGTGAGCGTCTTATTTCGTTGTGAGTGCACGCGTCCTTCCAGTAGTGAATCCACTCCGGCGCCCATTTTGGGGCCGTTTGAGAATGTACTAGAGTCTGCTTGTGACGCGGCACTCTATAGCCNAAGGAATTTGGGATTAAAACCATTTTAAAATGCTAGAATCAAATTGTCGAATCCCCTGGATTCTTCGCGCTCTATCACGTGATCGGGTAGGGGTAGAAAAGATTTTGAGGTTCGCTGGGATTTATTACGATAAGGTCGCTCTGCGCCATTTAAGTTTTCTTGCGCTCTCCGAGCTATTTGACCGAACAAAAGCAAAGTACGTGGTGGTGTTGTGCCCGTTTGTTCCGGCTTTATTTCCGACGTCGCCGTACTGAGGGTCCTGACGAGGCTGCCTGGTGTTCTCACGAAATCACGGTGAGCGTCTTATTTCGTTGTGAGTGCACGCGTCCTTCCAGTAGTGAATCCACTCCGGCGCCCATTTTGGGGCCGTTTGAGAATGTACTAGAGTCTGCTTGTGACGCGGCACTCTGTAGCCNCTTAGCGTCTCCCACGCATCTTGAAAGTTATTACTATTTCTTTTCGTTAATTAGTATCACTAGGTTAGTTACATTTTTTTTTTGGTTTGTATAGCGTCTTTGCTCGTGGGAGTCCTCTCCCGCCCGTGTAAAAAATCAGACTGTACTCATTGGATTAAAAATATATTTTTTCTGTTTTGTAAAAGTTTGCACATTGTTGAGTTCCGCTCATTGTAGCCTGTTCCCACACGCCTCCGCGGTTACCTGAGCTAGTCGTGGAATGCGGCTCAACGGTGTGACCTTGTCCTTTGGCGGTTAAAAGGACTAACGCCCTCTTTGGCATTTTGGTCTCCTTTCGTTATTCCCATCGTTCTAAGTCCGGGTTGAGAGAGTCGCTTTAAAAGGGACGCTGAAAGTTCGTGGAGAATCACGCGTCTGAATCCCGCAGACGCGCTTGGAAAAATACTTCACAGCATACACATACTCGCATACGCTCCTACATACTTACAGATAATGTCTAAATAAATTTCTTCTTATTTTACGATACCCTGAGTGATTTCCAAGCAAGTTTAAAGAATCGGAAAAATCACATTTACGAAGCTTCAATTTCGAAGCAAAAAAGCTACCCATTCACTGGAAAATTTCCTGCCTCCTCGGGTGCCCTATCAGAGCATAATATTCTAGGTTACGTCACACCTTCACGTCGGTTTCATTTTGATAATTTGTGACGTTCGTGATTTTTTAATATGAAACATGAAATTACTATTTTATAAAATTTTACTAACAAAAATGGACGCCAGTCGATGTATTTATTTTAAGGAGAGAGCACCGACTCCTCTCCATAGATCTTCAACTAATAATATGATTTATCAAAATTATAGCTAACTCAGAAAGCTACAAAATCCTTATCTCAAGGGGAAGGAGGGACGATACCTCCTCTATGGGTTTCTCCTCCACTTTCACACCACAATGACAAACACGAAGTTATGAAAAATGATGAAAAAGAAATATAATTTCGTTCTAAATGTTACATGAATAATTGGTATTTTACAGATAAGTTTCGTGGAGGTTTAATTTCCGCAAATATCGATGAAAATACTATACAAACTAGAGATTGTAATATGGTTCGAACAAAATTTGCATCTTAGCAAGAAAATCTCCTGAAAGGATACTAATAATTCTACTTAAAGTGAAATTAAATCCTAAAGCTTCAACATTTACATTCGAAATATCTTAAGGTCTCTCACAAAACATCAGAATTGTCTGGAAAACTGAGACGAGAGTCGTCATCAACTCTCAAAACTCAAAGTGACGCCAACTAATGGCGGAACGAGCCAAAATAATGGACTCGCCCAACGACGCTAACACAAAAAAATTCCACACAAAGTTGAATTTTCTTCAATTTTAACTCAATTTCGTACTTTGCCCACCTTTTTATTGGAGATTTCACCTTCCTCCAGGATGAAGCTCAGCTCCGAAGACCAATATACAGAAAATTTACTTCAAAATACTCGAAAATTATACTAAATTAGCAGACGCAACTGCACGCTAGGCCAGCCAGGAGTCAACTCTGCCCAAGTGGCTGCTGGACCGCTTGGACTACCTGCTTGGGCCATTTCATGGGGGGATTTCCCCCTTTCATTGAGAGACAACCATTTTGATTGGATGTTGAAGTATTATAATAGTCGAAATTTCTAACAAAGAATATGAGTGGCTTAAAATTTTAGGAGCTTCTATCACAATTCGTAGAATACGAAAATTCTCTATATATCGAATTCCAACCGAAATTCCGCAAAAAATTTCTCGATGAACAAAAATATTTATATTGTGAGTTGATGTCTAGGAGTCTTCCGGTGACTCCTGGTGATGTTGGATGGGCGAAATGAAGGGGTTATCCTCTTTCGGGTGTTCCTCATGGCCCGGATACCCGGGACCTTTGTCATCCAGCGTTGGAGGCATTGGATCCTCAGTTGAAGACACCTNTTAGAAATGGCTGTGCCCTGTAGAGGGACGCCATCATCCCATCCTCTCTCATGTGGGTCTGGACGGGTTGGTCTAGATTTTCTCTGGCCTCAAGAGATCTTTCTCAAGGCCTCCTCTTCTTTCTCGAATCCGTTGACTCGGAGTTGTACCCGACGAAGACGACAAAAAAAAATAATTATGATCGAGAACGATTTTTATTAATTTTTATTAATTTTCCTTCCCGATTCCTCGGATTGAGAGTAGTCTGGTGTCTCAATAATTTTCTTTTACGCACATATTCAAATGTAATATAAAAAAAATCGATAATAATATTTTAGAGCCTTGACGACCCACGTCGTCACAACACCCCTTATTTAAAAAGAACTTGTCCTACTGGACAAGAACTAGAAATCCCAAACACAAAGTAAACAAAGCAAGAAACGAAAAAGGAAATATTAATTTTAATATCAGAGGATTGGCCTTTCTCTCACTCCGAGTATCGGGAAAGAATCAACTCGGAATCAACAATTCCAACGTTTAATGTTAGGAGAAAATTGAAGTCAAATAAATACAATTAATCATAATTTTATCATTATCTGAAATGAATCCGTAAACAATTACGCGTCAGTCGAAGATTCAACGAGACTTTTCCATTGAAAAGGGGCCTGACAATCGTCTTTCATCTCTTCTCTCATGATTCTTCATTAGATGTGACTTAAAAAAAATAGAAACCAAAAAGTAACGAGAAATCAAACGATAAGAAAATTAATTAGATTGACTTTGGTTTTGACGAAAAATATTTATTATTTCTCGTTAGTAAGTTCACAGCCGAGAACTATGGTCAGTGGAACTTATTTTTAAATTGTAAGATATTACAAAACCTTTTACTCTACATTTTAACTTCGTTATTAACCCCCAAACTTAAGCCTTCCTAACATAATGAGCATACAAAAAAAACAAAATAATGATGTTGAACAGTTTTTCGCCATCATTGGCGAGGTTTGTAACTTCCTCGAGAGGTGGATTTGCCCGAAGGGCAATTTTTAGCATCATAACCCTGACGACCACAAACATCGCAGAATCTCCTCTTCAATGGTCTCGGGTATTGTTTGAAATTGTGCTCCTCGCTATCACAATTCCAGTATCCCAAGTCCCCCGAGTAGTCAATGGAATAATCTTTCCTTGAAAACAAAGATTTTGGAGGAGGTTTCCTCTTCTATTGAGTCCTCTTCCTTGGAGGTTCAGGAGATGGGGGAGGAGGTTTGAGTACCCTAGCCAAAAACTCGTCCAACGTCCCTTCTTCCTCACTAAAATTTTACGAAAGGTCATGGGAATGGACCTTCTGCAGTGAATCTACAGGATTGACATTCTGCTGAACCTCAATGTCGATTACCTCCAAGCCTGGCACGATCTCTTCGACAAGTCCCTGTTCGACAGTTGGAAAATTCTTGTTTTCCTTTCGAATTTCAACATTTCGTCGACTTGTCGGGGAAGTAGATCTGGCACGAGCCGAGAAATAAACTCGTGTGCCAATTCCGAAAAAAAAAATATTTAACCTCTAAATTTATTCTCAACTCAATATACTCTCCTAATTCAAAAATAAATTATTAACGATCCTTACTTTTGAGTACTTGTACTCCTTATCCTTCGATAAGTCATTATTCTCTTCAGAAGCTTTTACTTTGGAATCAATCAAATCGTTCGAATGTGAAAGAGATTTAGAAGGTGGACTTGTTTGTTTGGCGTAATCTCTATACCTCTGAGCGATTCTCAACGGGCGGCGCCTTACGAGTGTGATATGACTTTAGGCGAGAGACGTGATGTCCCCCTGCATACCGACCGTTAATATCGACCAGTTCGACAATGACAGGTGAGACCATTTCGAGAATCGTGAAGGGTCCAGCATACCTAGGGCCAGACGACCCACTAGATGATGTTGAGCTGATGACAGCACGAAATTTTTCTTCAAAACTTTATCTCCTACTTCATAGACAGCTGGACGGTGCTTCTTGTCGTAATAAAACGTTTGATTAACAGAAGCGTCCAATGAAAATTCTTTAACTCGATCTCTCAATTGTTGGAGAATGGCCATACGTTGATTCCAATCATCATCCTGATCATTCAATTCATGTGGGAGGGGACGAATCTCACCCTTCCTGAAATGCAAAGATCTTAATTCCCTTCCATGATTTAGGTAAGCTGGACTGATATTTCCTAGAGACGAGTGAGGAGCTGTATTATAAGCATAGGTGATGTCTCTCAGGTGCAGATCCCAATCAGAATGATTTCTAGTCACATACGTAGCTATCAAAGTCTTCAAATTTCTATTGACTCTCTCAACTGGATTTGCTTGAGGCCAATAGGGCGGAGTGGTGGAGTGAATGATTCGATATTCAGTGCAGAAATCTTGGATAATATCACTGAGGAATGCACGTGCATTGTCTGTATGCAGGACCTCAGGGGTCCCCCAATTATACAGAACATCGAGAGGACAGTCACGAATAGTTTCACCAGTGGCATCAGCTGTAGCTCTTGTTACTATGTAACGAGTGACAGCATCTTCAATTACCACAATGAATCGATGATGACGATCATTGGGAGGATATGGACCCATAACATCAACACAAATCACGGACCAAGGTTCCCCATAAGTTCTAACCCCCATAAGCCCACCTGGTTTCTTCTGAACAACTTTAATCCTCTGACACCTATCGCAAGTCTTCACGTAACTTTTAATATCATCATTTATACCCTGCCAATAGTAAGAAATTCGAGCCCTTTGAATTGTCTTTGTGATTCCCAAGTGACCAGCACTGGGATTATCATGAACTTCTACTAGAATTCTACGACGTTCCTGAGGAGGTACCAACCACTTCCAGGAATCGAGATCACCAACAGTCTCCTCCTTCAAGGGTGTTGGGCGGAAGACGAAGTTTTTTTCTTCCACTAGTCTATAATTAGGAAAGTCCCCAGGATTTTCTCGAATTTCTGCCATCAGTTCCTCATAACGTGCTACCTCAATATCATCATCTAGAGCCATCAAAAACGTTTCAAAATCTTCTTTATCCTCATCGTCTTCATTAAAATTCCAATCAATACGTGACAATGCGTCTGGAGTTTGATTTAAAGACCCTTTCCTATGAATAATTTTGTACTGGATGGCAGCAAGTCTCATTGACCATCTAGCTAGCCTCCCAACTGGATCTTTAAGATTTTTCAACCATGTTAAGCTAAAGTGATCTGTCACTACACTAAACTCATGTCCCTCTAAGTACGGGTGGAATTTATGCACTGCCCAGATGATAGCCAGGCACTCCTTCTCCGTCGTAGTGTACCTAGTTTCTGGATCTCTCAATTTCCTACTAGCACAAGTTATCAAATATTCTTGGCCATCAAATTCCTGATGGAGAATAGCTCCAAGACCAATGTCACTAGCATCTGAATAGAGAATAAAGGGCTTGGAAAAATCGGGGTTGCTGAGGATTGAAGAAGAAGACAATTTCTCCGTAAGAATTTCAAAAGCTTCTTGTTGGGGTTCAGACCACTCCCATGTAACTTTTGAGATAGTGATGCTATGAAGAGGGGCTGCTATTCCAGCAAAGTTGAGAATGAACCTCCGATACCATCCTGCCATACCCAGAAATCTCTGGAATTCTTTTTTATTGATTGGAACAGGATATTTCAAAAATGGAGCCATTTTGTTGGGATCTACCCTCAATCCCTGCTGATTAATAATAAATCCGAGGTATTTTACCTCCCATTGACAAAAGTGACTCTTCTCCCGATTCATAACAACTCCTGCAGCTCTGATTTTGTCCAAAACGTCTTTCAAAATCTCTAAATGTTCTTCGAAAGTTGACGTTACTACCAAAATATCATCAAGATAATCAAAAGCATTGGGGTCCATTTCCGGCCCAATGAGTTTGTCCAGAAGCCTTTGAAAAGTCGCAGAAGCATTGCACAGGCCATAGGGCATTCGAGTGAATTGAAATAATCCCATGCCTGGCACTGTGAATGCTATAATTTCTTTACTGGATTCCTCTAGGGGAATATGGTGATAGGCGTGGCTAAGGTCAATGTTCGAGATGTACCGAGCGCCTCTCGAACGATCTAAAATTGATTCCATACGAGGTAAAGGATAAGCATCCTTCTTCGTGAAACTATTAACTTTACGAAAATCTAGACAAAATCGATAAGCATTATTGGGTTTCAAGTGAATGACAATTGGACTAGACCAGGGACTTTTGCTGAGTTCAATGACTCCTTCACTCGCATACGCCTAACCTCCTCATGAATAGCCTCTCTAATACGAGGAGAAACTGGATAACATCTCTGGTGAATAGGAGGATGTCCCGGAACATCAATATGATGTTCAGCCAGATGAGTTACCCCAAATTCGTCAGGTAATGACTCTACACTGACTTTTAAAAATTCCTTCAACTTTATTTCTTGAACTTCATCTAATTCTGCTAACATTCAGCAAACTTCCTCTTCAGATATATCAGGTCCTGGAGAGAAAAATGGATAACATTCCTGGAGACCTTGAAGACTCCAGGTCCCAGTGTAACCATCAATGATAAACCCAAACAACACTACAAAATCCATTCCTAGCACACAATCAGTGGTAAGACGAGGAGTAATTTTAAACTCCATCACCTTGGATAGGTCGACAATAGTGACTGGGACCCGAATGACACCTAAAACTGATATTCTGTCGCCATTAGCTACTACGACTTCTGATTTAGGAGTGGAAAAAATCGGGAGAGCTAATTCTTCAGCAATCTCCTGACCTACAGAACCTAAATGGGAGCTATAAGCTCCTGTGTCCACCAAAGCTTTAATAACACGATTACCAATCTGAATGTTAATTTTAATTTTATAACCTGGATTTGTGCTAGGCAAACAATTCAGGACCAAAATTTTCTCTTCTTGATTTTTTTTCAAGGTTGGAGGAAGCATGTCATTCTGAACAATAAGTGGTGGTTGACATAAAGATTTCACTCTAGACTTTGCCTTATCTATAACTTTAATTTTCTTCCACGAGTTTGCACTAATTTTAGCTCTCTGAGAATTATCTCCCGACTTTACTTGAATTGGCTCTAATATAACTTCTGCATCAGATTCGTCATCTACATCAGACTCATCATTGCCCCTTATTTATAAAAAATTTACGGAAAGCAAATCCAGGGAAGGATTCAACTTGACTCCTCTCCTGCTTCAACTTAAATTTCTCAATGCCAGAGGTTCCAGCCTCCACCGGCTGATCTGAATTACTCTGCCCCTTTTTTAGGGGAGATCGAGGGTTAGACAAACTCCGAGTAACTTTGTCATCACCAATAACTACAATTTCATCAAAAGTTCTAGTCTTGACCGACTGATTTGAACTTTTTTGTTCCTCATCTAGAGGAGTATTCTGGGAAGATCCTGAAGGAATCTTCTCAGAAACTTTACAATTATCATAATCATTATCAAAAATTTTAGGGAGTTGATTAGTACATTCTCGGGGGAAATCTTTAATTTTAATTTCATCATTATTAGGGTCTAATCTTGACCAGGATGTGCCCCGGACCCTTTCGAGACGCCCTGTGAGTCGTTTCCCTTACACTGGGAACAAGTAAATTTCGTAAAACTTGGTGTTCGACAACCATAGCAAATTAATTCTAACATGGCCTGGTGCTCACAATGATGACAATCATAAAACCCTGGAGTTGGTACTGATTTATACCCCGGAGGAGTGCCTTTTGGAGTACTCTCCCTGGCCTCAGGTTGAATTGGTTTAGCTGGAGTCGTGGGTGGCTTTGGTTTGGACAAAGGATTACTCTTGGTATTTACTTCTATTTTAGGTTTTGCTGGATTCGACTTGTTTCCCACATCAAGAGTGGGAGTTGAAGTGCTTACCAATCTTTTTATCAGTTGATTTATTACTATTTTCAGGCTCGTCAATGATACAAATTTTGTCTTTCTTAGATTTTTCTTGGGGAGGTTTAACAAATTGTACTCCAAATTGCACTGCAGCTTTATTTTGATTACCACGAATCCAACTGTCCTCAATGTCCAGAGTCCTCTCCAAGAGCTCATCATAAGAGTTAAAGTGATGTCTCTTCAAAAAGAACAATTAGTCACCATGAAATCCATGATAAATTTTGTCGAGCTGCATATATTCTGGTGTTGGCATAGGCAACCTAGCATACATGTCAGCCATTGCTGTGACATATGCAAAAGCACTTTCCCCAGGTTGTTGTTTCCTATCCCAGATTTTCTGCTGAAGGGTGGCTCCAGTGCCCCCCTTGGTGACGGTCTTGTGAAATTGATACTCGAAATCTAACCAACTCAACTCAGTGAATCTTTTACGTCTGAACCACAATAATACCTTATCAGTCAATACTTCTGGAAGGATATGGCATCTATCCTCCTCCCTTATTCTTCTGCTATTGCACCTCTCAACGAATTCTGTCAGGAAATGTTCCCCATCTTCGTACGGCTTTCCAGCGAATTTTATCCCCCAATTCCTAGCCTGTTCTACTGCCCTACTCAATGAGGAATAGCAAGCAGAGTCTGGAAAGGGATTCCCAAACCTCGAGTGAGAATAATCTTCCTCGTTGGGGATTCGTCCAAAAAAGTGGTTACGTTGATGGTATTGGGGCTCCTGGTAAGCACCAAATTGTCTAGGAAGATTTTGAGAGTCTCTAGCTCTCTCAAATTGTGAGTATTGATAATTCCGGTTTCCAGGATCATGATCAAAAGAATAGGAATGTTGTTGTGGTGGGGCTCTCCTGAATCTAGATTCAGAAAAATTGCAATATTGATCTCTCGTGTTTCTGATAGGATTGGAGTATGGCTCACGAGAAAATGAGTTTCTTGAGTTAGAGGTTTGACCTCCATAGAAAAATTTACGTTGGGAAAATTCAGTTCCAGGATCTTGAGATTGTTCACAGTAAATTTAAGATTGGGGATCCCAGAATTTCTGAGGGAAATTTGTAGGTCTTTGAGGATTTGATGTTTGAGGATTCTCCCCAACATTATAATGTCGAGCTGATAATGATGGTAGTTGGATACGTGGGGTTCCATGCTCACTCAAGGGAGTGAGAGTGGAAGTGTGATAGCCTTGAGAAGCTGGTTCTTGGGGAGATTGACCGAGAGGAGAGTCTGTTTCGGAAAAATGTCTAGTTCTAGAAGTGAAGGCTTGATCTGCCTCCCAATTAACATACCGTTCTGGATGCCATTTCTTTTGCATTTGCTCACTCAAATAATACTCCAATTCAGGATCATAAGCTATTGTCTTGTCACCTAAACTTTGTGTATTCTCGGATGATTCTTGGGAGGATGGCGAAGGTGCCGGATTCCTCCACGCAGATAACTCAGGATTTTGTTTCACTGATTCATCGATAGCATGTCTAATTTCAGGAATTGTGGCTCCTACCTTAAAAATGTATTTAATCGTACTTTCTTTAAATTTACTTAACCTCTCTTTCAATTCTTCAAAATTTCCCACGGTATCTAAACCCAACATTCCTAATTGTTCACGCAATTCGTCTTCAGATACTTCCTCATCTCCACCATGTGCAGTCTCCTCTTTATTCTCGTTAGACATTGTGATACAATAAAAAATTAAATTTACTCAAGGGACTTCATGTGTTTGCTTGATTGTGCTCGAGTATTGGAGAAGCACCATAGGTAGCTCCACGTTGGGCGCCAAAAAATATATAAATTATATAAAATTATATATAATTTATATATTACAAGTAGTTGTGACGTTCGTGATTTTTTAATATGAAATATGAAATTACTATTTTATAAAATTTTACTAATAAAAATGGACGCCAGTCGATGTATTTATTTTAAGGAGAGAGCACCGACTCCTCTCCATAGATCTTCAACTAATAATATGATTTATCAAAATTATAGCTAACTCAGAAAGCCACAAAATCCTTATCTCAAGGGGAAGGAGGGATGATACCTCCTCTATGGGTTTCTCCTCCACTTTCACACCACAATGACAAACACGAAGTTATGAAAAATGATGAAAAAGAAATATAATTTCGTTCTAAATGTTACATGAATAATTCGTATTTTACAGATAAGTTTCGTGGAGGTTTAATTCCCGCAAATATCGATGAAAATACTATACCAACTAGAGATTTTAATATGGTTCTAACAAAATTTGCTTCTTAGCAAGAAAATCTCCTGAAAGGATACTAATAATTCTACTTAAAGTGAAATTAAATCCTAAAGCTTCAACATTTACATTCGAAATATCTTAAGGTCTCTCACAAAACATCAGAATTGTCTGGAAAACTGAGACGAGAGTCGTCATCAACTCTCAAAACTCAAAGTGACGCCAACTAATGGCGGAACGAGCCAAAATAATGGACTCGCCCAACGACGCTAACACAAAAAAATTCCACACAAAGTTGAATTTTCTTCAATTTTAACTCAATTTCGTGCTTTGCCCACCTGTTTATTGGAGATTTCACCTTCCTCCAGGATGAAGCTCAGCTCCGAAGACCAATATACAGAAAATTTACTTCAAAATACTCGAAAATTATACTAAATTAGCAGATGCAACTGCACGCTAGGCCAGCCAAGAGTCAACTCTGCCCAAGTGGCTGCTGGACGGCTTGGACTACCTGCTTGGGCCATTTCATGGGGGGATTTCCCCCTTTCATTGAGAGACAACCATTTTGATTGGATGTTGAAATATTATAATAGTCGAAATTTCTAACAAAGAATATGAGTGGCTTAAAATTTTAGGAGCTTCTATCACAATTCGTAGAATACGAAAATTCTCTATATATCGAATTCCAACCGAAATTCCGCAAAAAATTTCTCGATGAACAAAAATATTTATATTGTGAGTTGATGTCTAGGAGTCTTCTAGTGACTCCTGGTGGTGTTGGATGGGCGAANATTCCGACCGAAATTCCGCAAAGAATTTCTCGATGAACAAAAATATTTATATTGTGAGTTGATGTCTAGGAGTCTTCTGGTGACTCCTGGTGGTGTTGGATGGGCGAAATGAAGGGGTTATCCTCTTTCGGGTGTTCCTCATGGCCCGGATACCCGGGACCTTTGTCATCCAGCGTTGGAGGCATTGGATCCTCAGTTGAAGACACCTGGTGTTACCATTAGAAATGGCTGTGCCCTGTAGAGGGACGCCATCATCCCATCCTCTCTCATGTGGGTCTGGACGGGTTGGTCTAGATTTTCTCTGGCCTCAAGAGATCTTTCTCAAGGCCTCCTCTTCTTTCTCGAATCCGTTGACTCGGAGTTGTACCCGACGAAGACGACAAAAGAAAAATAATTATGATCGAGAAGGATTTTTATAATTTTCCTTCCCGATTCCTCGGATTGAGAGTAGCCTCCTGGTGTCTTAATAATTTCATTTTACGCAAATATTCAAATGTAATATAAAAAAAATCGATAATAATATTTTAGAGCCTTGACGACCCACGTCGTCACAAATTCACCAGGCCAGTAGTGATTTTTTGAAATGAGAATTTCGTCAATTATAATTTCGAATACTCAGAATGCAGTATTCCGGATCACGTGACCGCTTCACATCAGTTTCATTCTAATAATTCACCTGGCTACGGGTGAATTATCGAACTGATAATTTGATAGTAGCCCATTAATTGTTTTCCCCTCTTTGTGGTAATTTAAATTGAAATTATCGACAGAAAAATCGAGAGAACTCGATCTGCCCGATATTCTTAATCTCACAACACGAGAAAAATATTGTTCAGTGTCACATCAACACAAATATCAAGATTTGTAACTGATGTCATCGAGACGACACTAGAGAGCCCGTTCGTTCTCTTTGCTTCGCACCACCATGCTGATCACACGAGTGGATTACTGTTCAGTTTATTTCATTTCTCATTGTTGTGGGTACCCTAAAGTTTGGTTTTCTGAGCAGAGCAGACATTATTTCAACAAAAAAGGAACCTTAGATAAGTTATTTCATTTAAAAATCATTTAAAAAATCAAACAGATATTTCCCTCGTCGCGTGAATGAACAAACAAGATAGTGAAATTGCAATTCTCTTTATATCTAACAGGATTTAGGGCATTTGAGGTACGATTAAGTGGAGAAATAATATTACTGAATTTATATTGAGTCTTGACGAGTTCATGCGGACTATTTTGTGATGTTAACCAGCTTTTAAAACGGTTATTGGAAACTGAACTCTTCAATTTTTTTTAATGAACATTAAAATTAATAACGAGAATTTTCCGAGACTGAATTTTAAAAAATCACAGGGCAGTATTCGAGGTCACGATACTCTTTTGTAATCAAATTTTTTCGGAAATTGCACACTAGCTTCTGGAAATTGCATCTGATAATTGCATAGTAGCTATTCATTTATTTCTAACTAATAATTGAATGTTTTGCTGGAAGAAGCCCTGCAAAACTTCACACCTTCCTTTGTTTACAACTAAGTTTTCAGGAAATATCCCATAATTTTGCACGTCTCGGAGTATGACAACTGATAATTCCACAGTTGACTCTTAATTGTTCTTTCTTATTGTGGCATTTCAATTTGCGAAAAAAGTTTGTGCGAGGTTATGTTGACTTGATTCGAGATAAAGAGTCTCTCAAAATGATTCGATTTGGCCACAATTCTTTATGAGGAATTGATCACGAGATTAAACTTTTTTTTTAATCTGGAAGATACTTGTGTAGGGTGCCACGTGACCCCTCGATCTTCAAAATCCATCGGATATTTCTCTCAAGTTTCCCTGCGGATCAGCGATGGGGATGAGTTTTGCAGAAAAATCACTCTCCGTTTGCACTCATAATTTTTATCCTACAAAACTCATCTTTCACGTTGCTTCGTAATAACGCTGTCGAGAAATATCCGATAATTTTGAATGGCTTGGGGTATTACAACTGAGTGTGTTCAGGACTTTTGGACAGCGGAAGGAGGGAGGTCGCCGGTTGGCGCACCGAACGATCATAAATGGAATGAAATAGAAGGTTCTCCCATTTTGCTTAGGGGAGATCGAACGTAGCAGGAATCATAGCTGGCAAGAGTGAGATAGCAGAGGCAGGTACGTCAATCTTCAAAAAACGACAACAGCGCTCAAAAAGGAGGAGCAGGCAGGACACTCACTGAAATATATCAAAAAGCTCTCCAGTTTGTACCGTGTCTTGCTTACCTCTTCCGTTTGATCCTGGTAATTGTCCTGCTTGCCTCTCTCACAAGGAACACTAGGTAGGTGTCCGCCTCCGATTTTGATGAAGTTTATATATGTTATAGAGGACTAAAAACTAAGAGATACGTATTTTTTTTAACGGGCCGTTTTCGGTTTTAGGGGGTGAAACGACCCTCTAAAGTTGACCACATCTGGGAGTGATTTTCCAATTGGACATATAAGCAGACTGTTTGGACGAATGTTCCATAGTATAAAAAGGAGCTCACGAGGAATGACGGAAATAAGGATCTAAACCATTCCCGGGGGGTGAAATTTAGGGGGTGAGCTACCCTCGTGAACAGTTTTTTTCTGATAAAAAAACTACTCCTCAAAATTTGATGGAATTTTTTTAATTTGAAGGAGCATACAAAAATACGAAATACGTTTTTTCAACGTTTTCCTTTTCTCGAAATTGCGACGCGAAAAATCGATTTTCTGTAATTTGGGTATTTTTTTTTGCTGTATAAAATAAACCATATGGGGAATGATAAGAAGAAGGAATGAAATCGTCCCCGGGTGGTGAAACTGGGGGAGAATACTATCCATACGAGGAGTTATTTTTCTAGTGAAGAAAAACTCTTGCTCAGTATTTTGAGGATTGATTTCGACTTGAGAGAGCATGAAGAAATACGCAGTATTGTTCTTGAATCTCTCCTGAAAATATCTAAAATCAACATTGTATTTGATAATATTTTAGTGACGGCTGTCAGCTCTCTTATCAGTTTTCTGATAAGGGAAGTCATTTAAAAATAACTTCACAGTGATGAATAGGCACGGCTCAAATGATTAGTATTTGTCTTTCTCATTAGTCATACAATCATTAGTCAGTCTGTAAAAATCCATCAAAGGAAACAGTCTCTTCGTGGGTATCGTGTTTTTGTGCCTGTTTCACGATGAAAATCAATCGAATCAACGTCATCAGACTTTTAATGACAACATTTGAAGTTCTTAATCTTGCTGAAACTCCTGTGAACAATGACGAATGCGAATTGGCGGATACCTTCCAAAAGATATTAATTCAATCCATGGAGGAATACAATGGCGTTGAAATGATTTAGGAAACATCTCTAGATTTCCAAGAACCCTATAAAAGTGTAGAAATGATGGTGATTGAAGATAAAGAATTTCAACCACGTACTAAAGAAAAGTTGCTCAGAAGATGAGGAACCCATAGATTTCGAGTATAAACGGAGAGCGGTTGAATACTGGAGAATTTGAAAAAACAAGAAAATCTCTCTAAAAAATTTGCACATCGATTTAAAAAGTTGAAATCGCGTCGACAATTACGATGCTGAGCACACCAAATAAATAAAGGAGGAACATATATGGAGAAATTGAAACGTATTTCGGAATACCCATTGAAAAATATGAGAAATGCTATTGATGCGGGATTGATCGTTCACGATATTGACTTACGGAGGTAGGCTCTGCTAGCAGAGAAAAAATTAAATTCTGAGACGTTCGTTTTGGCTGTGGCTGCATCATTTAAAAAAGGCACACCGTATTATATCCCGGAAGATTAACAAATTCGTCACGCGGAAAACATTGGAGAATCGAGAAACATTACAAATACAATCAGAAGAATTCCTCCAGAATGTTCAGTCTTATTTCCCTATTTATGGCCCAGAAAACATCTATAACTCTGATCGGAGTGGTCTTCAATTGGAGATTCATCCAGGATGAACATTAGTTGAAGAAGGTACTAAACAAGTCGCGTATATAGTACAATCGATAACTTCAACAACACATTGTTATACGATACAACCCACAAATGATGATGGGAAATTACTATCACCTCTCTTCCTGGTTTTGAAAGAATCTTCTGGAACTTTTGGCCCAATAGTGGAACAGAATCTTTTTAGACGGTCCATTGCTTTCGCCATGACTTCAAAATCGGGGAAACTTACTGCAGGTGAGATAACATTCAAGGCATAAGAAAAGTGATATTTTCTATGCACTAATTACGATTATTAATAATTTTTAAAATTTTCAGGGCATTTCAAAACCTGGTTGAAGGAAGTATTTTTCCCAAACGTAGGATCGAAAAGTCGACTGTTGATAGATTCGTGGAGTGGGCACTGTCCTCAAACAATAAAAGAAGCGACTCCTCGAAATAAAGAATTATTGGCCTTGTTGATATCGAAGGGTACCACCGGGAAGATTCAACCTCTCGATGCGTCTGGTTTTAGAATATGGAAAAATTATATCCATCATTTTTCGGATACGGTTACTCTTCTTGACTATGACATTAATTTACATTCGAGGAATAATATAATAAAGTTACTATCTTTAGTTCATAATCAGTTATCTTCACCAAGATATCAAAATTTAGTTCGTTATGCTTGGTTCCAGAGTGGTTATATTGTTAAGAAACCGGATGAATTTGAAAATCCTGTTGATTTTGCAATTGGACAATCCTCTTATCTACACTATGACATTGAAGGCTGTTCCAATGTTGCAGCAGTGAGATGCTCATGGTGTAAAAAATGACTTTGTTTACATCATTTTTTTTATGAATACCGTTTTTGTACGAATTACAATCCTTGATATTATTTATTTTGCGGATTGACTGTAACAAAAATTGAATTAATAAATAAAGAATAGTTGGTTGGAAAAATGAATGATCTAACCTCCAGTAGTAAAGCTAATGTCCATTTGGCATCCCATCATTCAGGAATTGTTATACCCACTGTTTTATTTCAATATCCAGTTTCCATTGAATCCTCACCATGTAGGGAAGGCTATGATACGGAAGGCTATGATGAGCTGGATTGATAAGCAGAATATCGTAATTAAGACATTTTTATTCCAAAACAAATGCGAAGAGGTTATTTCGTATTATCTCATGACCTTTCAAATAGGAAGGATTCTATCAAATTTTGAGCAATATGTTTTCTTTATCAGAAAAATGACTCCTCGCGGGAGTAGTTTTCTCCCCCAGTTTCAGCACCTGGGGACGATTTCGTTCGTTCTTCTTATCATTTTTGTTGAAAGTGGCGCCCTACGCCAGTCTCCTTATTACCGACAGTGTGGCTAACTGTGTCGCCACGGCGCCGTTGCGCCTCTCGTAGATATACTCGTACTATGCATCACTTGTGCCTCGACCGTTGTCGCATTACGTTGCTGAATAAAGCTTAATTACTTTTGCGACAATAAAACTGTGTTTAATCGTTATTTCAATCCTAAATAACCCTTCAGGTTATGGGCCGAGCACACTTCCACTGTGCGTGATTAAAATTTATCATAAATTAAAGGATTGAAAGCGATAAATCGGAAATTCCAAAAAGGACGCTATCGGGCGGCCGGGTACGTGTCCGGGTGGATCACACGCGGTACAAAGCAATATCCAGAAAGAGGAAAAATCGAGACGGGCTGGGTGAGTGACGACTGACGGGAAGAAAAAATGAAAAGTACTCAGAGAAAAAGTAAGTACTGAAAAATGCATTAATTAAGTGAAGTGAATTGGTGAGAACGAAAAATAGAAGGGATCAAAATTGCGGCTGGAAATTAATTGTCCACGACGCCGACCTGAAATCGAGAATTTTAGATTAAAAAGAATTAATAAAGAAATCCCATTAAATTAACAAAAAATCACTGAAAAACAAGAAATATCTTTTGTCATAAATAAAATCATATTTAGAGAAAAACAAAAGAAGAAAGCCAAGTGACGCCGTGACAATGGTTTCTCGGCAGTGAAGGCGAGTACGGGTTTCAACAAGCTTCAACAAGTAGACGCAACGGGTGGGTTACGCGCGCAACCGGGGCGCGTCTGAGAGAGAGGGACGACTGCAGTCCCACACACATTGCTTGAGCAAGGCGAGAACAATAAGAAATAGAAAGAAAAACGAAAATTAGTGTGAATATAAAAATTGATGTGAAAAACAACGATTCTCACTTTCTCGGCCGCGTTCCGCGTATGTGCGGGGTCCACCAGCGAAATGTAAAGCAATAAAATAAAATCAATAGACACTAGTGGAAAATTGAAATTTAGAAATTAAGGATGCATCCAAATCAAAATATTTAGTTGGTGAGAATATTGAATTTAGAAATATTTAATAGGCGAGAATAACAAATTAAATATTTGATGGGACGAATTAATGAAATTGAATTCTAAAAATTGTTATCTTCAGACGAAGATATTTATAAATAAATAATTACAGCTGATAAAGAACTTCTGTATGAAGTGTGGAGACTCATAATTAGACAACATCTAATCGAAGGAAACCATGAGGGAGAAGTGATCTCCCTGGCAATAATAGACGATAAAGTTTATGTTCTTCCAGACGAAGGAACAGGATATGTAACAGGTGAGACATCAGGCATATGTGTAAATAGGCGAGCATACTATACACATTAGAAACGCGCAATATTAAGACGTCAAATTACTTGAGAAATATTTAAATCACTATTTAGCAATCATAAAAGACTCGAGTGTATTTGGAGGTCTTATGTTTAGATTTTCTGAAGAGCACATTCATTCTGAATTCGGTTTGTTTATGTTTAGCAAGTCGAGTTTGGGATTTCGGACCTGAATATAAAAANTATGTAACAGGTGAGACATCAGGCATATGTGTAAATAGGCGAGCATACTATACACATTAGAAACGCGCAATATTAAGACGTCAAATTACTTGAGAAATATTTAAATCACTATTTAGCAATCATAAAAGACTCGAGTGTATTTGGAGGTCTTATGTTTAGATTTTCTGAAGAGCACATTCATTCTGAATTCGGTTTGTTTATGTTTAGCATGTCGAATTTGGGACTTCGGACCTGAATATAAAAATTGTAATCAGATACAATAATCCAAAATTTTCTTTCGGTCTCTTTAAAATTAGATAAGAGAGATTTCTCAGAGGATCCATGGAGATGTTTGACTGTGTTAGAATCTGCATTGTTGGCTGAAGAAAAGCCAATGTATCTACCAGGTTACGGTCCGAAGAGTCAAAAGTCAACAACAGCTGTGATCGAGACTGGGTCAAGAAACATGAACAAAGATTTGGGAAATACACAGGCGAGGGCCACAGGCGAGTCCTGGTCAAGCGAATTGACTGGAGGCGAGACGAATGGCAGCGAGATAAGTGCAGGCGAGAAAACAGGCGAGAAAACCACAGGTAATATTAATGTTGACAAAACTGGCCAAATCAAACTGAAACCCAACATTGCAGTAGATAATAAAGTAAATATTAAATTGAAATGGCTAATTTCTAATCTAGACAATGAATCAGTTGAGCCTAATGGCAACAAGACTGTCAAAACAGTCTCTGTAGACACACAGTTGGCTGAGTTGAAGAGCATGGTGGAAAAGCTATGCAGCTCAAATATAACTTCAGCAAAAGCACTGTATGAAGGTCTAACAGAGAATAGAAACCAAGTGAGACTGAATGCTGAGGCGAGAGCCTAAGATAAAAAGGAAGTACTGGAGCTGTTGAGTGCCCTGGACAAAAAGCACAACGACAAAATTGGAGAAGTAATGAGAGCCTGCGATAATTATCGCAATACTGTCGAATCATCAATCAAGGTAACAAAAAACANGACATGGAATACCCCATATAGAAGTAACGCTAAAGGAACAAAAAGACCAATGAGAGGTGAAACATATGGTCCAAGTAAAAGAGGAAGATTCAATAAGAGTCGATTCTCTTATAAAAGAGGCGAGAACAAACACGGGTTTAAGTCATCTCACCAATCAAACAAGAAATCCAAATCCGACGAACTCACAGAGAAAAATGACTCCACTCAAGGTAAAGAAAAAGAAAATAATGATCAATCAAGTGCTGAAATATTTTATGCAGACAGTCAACAAACAAATGGAAATAAGTTTCTGATAGACTTTCTGGCAGACTCAGGCGCCACCGAGCATTTAACAAATTCTAGGATTATAT
Source organism: Diachasma alloeum (assembly GCF_001412515.2). Lineage (NCBI taxonomy): Eukaryota > Metazoa > Arthropoda > Insecta > Hymenoptera > Braconidae > Diachasma > Diachasma alloeum. The sequence goes on from NW_021680579.1 coordinate 290,750, forward strand.
TTAAAACATTCAATGAATTAGATTGTGGAGTAATNGGTTTGGTGAAAAAATTGCAACTTATGAAAATGCTCCCGACACCATTCCTCTGAGTGAAAGCGAAAAGAAAGATGCATTCTACAATGCAGTAGAAAAAACCTTTTCCCAACATTAGAATCATTGAAAAAATAACAAGGAAAGCTATAGGTGTGGGTTTGACTTTTGGCGAGTTGAAAANTAAAGTTAGAGAAATTCTGATCAATCATTTAGACAGAAGTTATCACCCTAAAATTGTCAAATTACAAGATCCAAAAGAAATATTGAAGGAACTTAAAGNGGTAAATGTTGCTAATGTCACTGGGAGTGAGAATGAGGTGAAAAGATATCTTACCAGAAGTGTCACAGCAAATGTACAGAGTGAAATAAGTGAGAAAACAGACGAAATTGATAAGAGTAATGAGAAAGAAAATAAAATTGAAGAAAAGGCAAAGGAAGAAAAGCATAATGAAAAAAGGAGTGAAAACTTAATAAAAGAGAAAATAATTACTAAAGAAAATATTCCCTATGAACAATCAAATTTTGATTACACCATTTGGGACAGGAAATTGCAAGATGTTGATGAATTACCATGGGATGATTCGTTAGAAGATTTTCTAAAACTTTCAATTGATACAGATAGCTATTTGAAGGATCAGAATGTCATGATCTGGCATAGTAGATTTGGACATGCCTCAACGAGTTACCTCAAGGCACTACAAAAGAAANCTTTCCCTGTAGTTGTATATGGAAAAATATGACTTCTCAAATTTTTTCAGATTTTTTGAGGCATCCTATGGGCAGCCATGTTTTTTTTTGCAAGTTTTATCTTCAAATGCCTGTAACTTCCGTAAAAATCAACCGATTTGTGTTTTTTTTATTACAAAATGTGCGTCTTCGAATGCACTTTCCATATAAAAATATGCCAATTTTTTTCAATTCGTTCTTCCATCGATTTCCCCAGAAAAACTTCAAAAAACTTCAAAAAACGAGTCGTTTTCAAAGTTGGACCCTTTTTATATTTTTCAAAAAATTTCAGTGANTTTCAATTGATACAGATAGCTATTTGAAGGATCAGAATGTCATGATCTGGCATAGTAGATTTGGACATGCCTCAACGAGTTACCTCAAGGCACTACAAAAGAAATTCCCAGAAAACAAAGAATTAAATGCAGTAAAATTTGATGATGAATTCATTAGAGATTGTGAGGTGTGCTTAACATCTAAATCCAATAAATTATCATTCCCATCGGTGCGCAGGCGAGCAACAGCACCATTGCAAATAGTTCACTCAGATGTGATGGGGCCTATTACTCCAATTTCTCATCCTAAGGCATGCAGATTCATTTCTGTGTTCATCGATGACTTCTCAAGATTCGCTATGGCTTATCGAATGAAAACGAAAAGTGAAACAGGACGTTGTCTTGAGATGTTCATTAGAAGTGCGCGTAATTTACTGGTTTATGACGCGAAGGTGTGTTATCTCAGATCAGATCAGGGAAAAGAATATACAGGCAGGCATACAGTTGAAGTTCTTAAGGGTCTAGGGGCAGAATTATCGTCCCCGGATACACCTGAACACAATGGTGTCGCTGAGAAATTTAATCAAACTATCCAGAAAAAGGTGAGATGTTATATGTTTAACTCGAGACTGCCAAAGGGCATGTGGGATCTGGGCTTAACTGCTGCAGTTTATGCTTACAATAGGACACCACATAAATCAAACAATATGATAACTCCTTTAAAAAGATTCGCGCCTGATCACAGCTTTGATATTAATCAAATCAAAAGATTCGGTAGATGAAGTTATGTAAAAATTGCTAGAAATGCTGGCCCAAAGTTTGGACCTCGAGGTGTAGGTATGGTCTTGGTTGGACATACTCCAACAGGGTATCAACTCTTAAAGTCAGAGCTAGGAAAATATTATGAAAGTAGACATGTTAAATTCAATGAAAAANAAGATCGCTCTGAGTTGATCCTTGAAGTGAGCTGCTTGCGTGAGTTTGATCCAGAGGATGCGAGCCTCTTCAAGATCACCAAGAGTGAGCGGGTATCGAAGAGAAGAGTTGGGGGTTTTCCTGAGCCGAGCTATGAATCGTCGACAGATTGCTGTGACCCTGAGCAGTCGGTTGAACGATGAGAATCTGTCGACGAGATTCCAGAGCGCGATTGGATGAGCTTTTACATTTAGGAGAACTCCTGGCTTTTCCTCGAGGTCTGCGCTGAGGTCTTTTTCCAGAGCGTGAGTTGGCCATGATGAGTAGTGTTGATGAAGCCATGGTGGCCCTTTCCACCAGAGCTTATGAGATACCAGTTGGTNGTTTGATGAGATGCCTGGATCGGTGCTAATTAGGAGCGGATGGGCAGGTGGGAAATGGATTTCCGGGAGTGAATGAGCGGGTCAAAAAAATGTGCGGACACGTGCACTTGAGTTCCACAAAACACTGTATTTGTCAAAATAAAAATGTTCACAATAAATAAGTCACTGAATATTGAGTCACTAACTAAACCGTAAGCAATGAGCGGACCGAAAAGTTGAGAAGAGATTGAGCTGACACAATAAAGATTATCCGATTTGCGAGAAATTGAGCGGTACAAAGAGAAGTGCTATTAACTGATTCCCGGAAACGAATGAGAGAGAGACACGGGCTTACAGGTGCCACGTGCCCTAATTCCANACTTACAGGTGCTATGTGCCCTAATTCGATGGTCACCTGACCTAATTTAATATAGATCATATGGTANATCAGCACCCCCGCAAATATCGTCAACATATCGTCCTTTCATGAGCGGTTCCACAGCGAGAGGATAGTTCGATCCTTCATCCTCAACGAGCTGATGAAGAACACGCATTGAGAGGAACGGAGCTGACCTAGTGCCAT